>NC_046159.1:81540275-81556672 GCF_011064425.1 Rattus rattus | reverse complement strand
ANNACNNTGCTGTGCATGGCAATTAAAGATTTAAAGTAAAAAATAAAACAAAATAAGAATATGTTTATGTGTTTATGTATGCATTTATTTAGATTTGCTACTTTTCTGACTAAACTTTGTAGTAGATGGTAACTACTTCCCTTATTCACAAACATCACACACACACACACACACACACACACAGAGAGAGAGAGAGAGAGAGAGAGAGAGAGAGAGAGAGAGAGAGAGAGAGAGTATACAAACTCAAAACTTCTAAATAAATACATACTCTGTGACTATTGAACCACGAGCATACTCTAACAGGCTACAGTGGAAACTTCAGTTTTGACTTTAGGACTTTTGTAGAGGAAATTGAAAAATGCCTTTTCAACTTAGTTTAAGATATTTGTAAGATATCAATACTGGAGACAACATGTATCCATGACGTGTATTTTCTACTTTTAAAAAATACAATTTGTGATACTGACTCTCCTCTTACTCCACCTCATTTCGATCTGAGAGAAAAGCAGTAGCTATGAGTAAATACCACAGAAGACTATAGTGTCTTGAAGGACTGGCTATCCTTTAAAGTTGAAAAGGCTTTGTATCCCTAATTGCTCATCATGTGAGACACAATTTTGAATAAATGGGTGTCATTCTTCCTTTTTGGAAGACATTAGAAACAATTCCAGAATAAAAAGCAAGCTCATCAACAACAACGGCAAGAAAATCCGTCAGAAGATTGGCTAAAATTCAGCTCTTTGTGCTCTCGAGACTGAAGGAGGCCTCTGAGAGAAAAGCTCTTCAATTTTCTACCACACGAGCCCGTTGTTGTCTCTGTTCCGGCGCTTTCCTCTTTGATGCAGTTTAGCAGTGTTCTTGGCAAGAGTGTTTATTTAAATAATCTTCACAGTTTAGTTTATTATTCTGCACCACCGCACTCCTTAGACATTGTGTGCCACTGCCATGTGCTCCAGGATGTCTTAAAATTTTATAGCCATTTAAGTTCAAAAGTGAATACTGTAGTTATATGCTTTTAAAGTGTAGAGCTTGCTCTGTTTTTGCTGATGGATAATAGTTCTTGGTATACTTTGTGAATGAGTAGGACTTCTCATTAACTCCCGTTATTCTAGTTTTGTACTTAGAGGGTTTTGAAAGTCTAATAAATAACGTTAATATGTATGTATATGCCTAGGCTTCTGAGTACACATGAACCTAAAGCTGCTCTGCTGCTGATTTTTTTCCCTTTGTACAAACTTCTTCATATATCAGATGCTTGGCAAAGGTGGATTCTTTCACTCTGTGAAGGGTTAGTGCTAATCCTCATTCTTTTTGTCAGTATCTTAGCCCAGATTTGTGTCCCTAGATTGTCAGTCTTTAAAGAGAAGTTACCAGAGTGAATAAGAAATAGGACAGGATCTTGTGACTGTGGGGATACAAAATCCTGGAGAAGCTGATGAGGCACTGAGAACTAATGGTGAGATAAGATTGCCACGTACAGATAAAGGGATCCGTGGCATTGTACAGAAAACAAATCTCTCCTTCTTAACTCACTTGCCTACAGGTAGCCCAGAGCTTTGAAAATGAGTGTCTGGCCCGTGGCTGACAGCCTGCTCGTGAAGGTTAAGATCCTTCTCTCATGTAAATCTGTACCCATGAACTCGGACTGCATTTCATCTGAAACTAAATCCCTAGCTGCTATGCTGTCACACTGAGGAAGGATGTGTGTGTCTGTATGCCCATGGAAACCTCTAAGTCTAAGGATCTGCAAAACAGGGTACTGTCAAGAACAGCACCTGGGAGCCTGTTGCAGGCACAATACATGTGCTCTGTAAGGAATTCCCCTCTGTAGAGAGCGCCAGAAATAGGGCAGACTGCCAGGCCCCTGCAAGGTTTGAACATTCAAGTATGTAAGGGAAGTATCCCATCTCTTGACATTTCTACACCACTTGATCTGAGGATTCTAACCTGTCACAGTTGGTTTATGTGCTATTCCTGGTACATGAATGCTCATTTATGTTGATATATATGCACACGTATAAACTTACATTGATGGATTGCTATTTATGCATATATAAAAATAAAAGTATATATACTATGATAAATTTGGTTAAATATTTTTATTTCTTGCTTTAATCTTATGACTATTCAGCTATTCAGTCTGTTCCTCTTTCTCTCCGTGTAGCTGTTTGATTAAAAATATGCATGGCTACTTTTTTCAGTTGGGTGGTGTCATATATAGTTTGTGATATTTAGTTTCTTAATTACTGATGTTATCCCCATATTTTTGTTTTGTTTTGTTTGTTTGTTTGTTGAGACATGGCTTCCCTGTGCTCCTGGCTATTGTGGAACTCACTATAGAGACCATGCTGATCTCAGTCAAACTCAGTCCCACCTGCCTCTGCCTCCAGAGTTCTGGAATTAAAGGCATGCCCTACCACTGTCCAGTGTGATGTTTCATTAACAGAGAGCACTGTGTTTCTTTTATTTTCAATATTGTTGGCAAGAAGTGAATAAATGAGTGCTTTTACTTTCTAGAAGAATAAAGAGCATACGGTTTTGTTTGGTGACTCATGCTAGGGAAGATAGCTGTAACAAAAATCAGCACCTACTTACATTTCCTCACAGTAGAACAATTAAAATGTTTCTGGAATAGTCGTACTGATCGAAGCGCGTGATTACAGAAGATGACATTTTTACTCATTGTGATTTGGTGCTACTGCTTACTAGCTTTGCTTGGTCAGGAAGTGCCATGTGAGCTATAAGTGCACTAGAAGAGTGAACAGTGCTCTCTCACGCTGTATCAGAGGCTAGCTAGAGCAAGGACTCTAGGGAAGAAATCATAAGCTAGGAGGGGCACACACCACCTGTTACTTTAGCTCTTTAGAGGTTGAGGCAGGAGATACAGAATTCAAGGCCAGTCCGGACTACCTAGCAAGATACAATTTTAAGAGAAAAAAAAATCAGGCTTTTCTTCACATCTGTGTTCAGGATGAAAGTCAGTACTGCAGCAGCCCTCTCTGGAGTCCAGTGGTGGTCACTGTGGGGAAAGCTCACAGCACAGTACATTTTTGCTTTAAGACCACTGCAAACCGCCATCAAGTTTCTATCTTGGCAATGCTATGCTGCTCTCCGGTAGGGACTGATCGTGAGCAGAATGCGGGGATTTCTCAGGATGCCGGGAGCTGCTCAAAAACTTTACTGTTCTCTGCTGACACTAAAGGAAACCACGTATCTATATTTACCTCACAGATATTCCTTCTCACAGTTGAACACCACCAGGGCTGTTCCCAAGCTTGTGTACATGTGTGAGGCTCTGTAAACAAACAGCTCTGCCCGAGAATGCACAGGGCAGACAGTGCGCAGCCACCTGCTCTTAAACTCACCAAAAGATTTTTATTTGGGGGTCTTGAGTTTGTTGCTTTTCCAAGACTGCTGTCTGACTACTCTTGCCACTCTTGGTCAACTCTGTCTTTAGGAAGGACACTTTTCTGAATGATATGCTATGTGCAGCTGTTAATCTGCACCAGTGATGTCTCCCTAGTGCTTAGAACAGAATGATTATCGGTGGCAGAAATTTTGAAACAGAATCTGAAGCTGTGGTCATGTGGCAGATACAGTATCACTGAGGAATATGTATCGTGTTAATACAAATAATAAAAGGCATCGGATTTGATGCTCTGCTCTGAAGCTTATTCAGATGCTAATGAAGTCGAGACATAGCTGGAAATATTCAGGGAATTTTGCCTTGCCTCTTAATAGATGGGTCTTGACTAGCTTCATTGGGGGGTTATTTGTGTTCATAGTTATATTGAGTTAGGACTTAAGCATAAAGTGGCCCTTGCCAGACGCAGCTCAGAACAACTGCTGGGGCCTCTTTTCTTTGTCTGTATCTCTCTGTATCTCGTGCGTGCCTGCGAGTGCTATCACACCTGGTGTGAGCCCTACCCTCTGGTGAATAGGAAGAATGTCCAAGTGTGTGCAGAGGAGCTTTCCCTCTGGTGCCTACTGGTGAGCTGGATTGGATTGCCTGGACTTTTGTTAGCCAGGGTAATCGAATCTGTGTAAACAGTCAAGTTACCAAGGAGAACCGGCGAGTGTAGGGAGAGCGGCATTGCACCTGCAGCCTGGTTACAGCACACAGTAGTGACTCACAATGCACAGAGCTTGTATTTAAGCCTCAGCAGTTCAACCCACAAAAGAAGGTTCCAGTCACTTTTGGTATTCTACTTGACCAACACCTCCTACTGGAAAAGGAGCTGCAGGTCCCTGGGAGCTGCCGGTTGACACTGAGGAGAGCAGAGTCTGCCCTCTAGACAGTGGAAAGACAGCAGGACTGCATCATGGTGATTATGCCCACTTTCAGAGAAGGTACAGTTTATTTATGACTATGTTTTTTTTAAGCAGAAAAAAGCCTGCGAAATCAAATGATACACACAGATTTTTCAAACATGGGCATTTTCTACTGTACATTCACGATATTACATGGAGTTTAGCCATGTAAAATGTTCTGTCTCTTTACCTTATAATTATCAAAATGAATGGATAAAGGAAGAATGGAGACACGGGCAGGACAGAACTGGGAGACTATAAATGAACCTGGAGGCATGCATTCAGGTCTTCAGTGATTGCTTTGAGAAGCCTATTTACATGAGCGGCTGGGAATTTCGGCTTGGGAGCCTGAAGTGAACAGCCACACCTTTGCACAATACCTGTCTGACCTTGGAAAAGGTGCTTAGACTCATCATATTGTGTATATGACAGGTGAGGTTGTTGTGAGAACAAATTTGCAAAGCATGGAGTGCCCAGTTTCTGGGCCATGGCAGAGCTGATAATGAAAATTATTCATACCACATGTATTATAACTGGGTCAAGTTCCGTATGTTCAAGTAAGGTCTGCTTCTGAGTAAGAAATGGTTTTCTGGGAATGCAATAGAAAAAAAAATCAAGCATTGTGTTTCTAGAGGACAAGGTTTGGATAGAAGACAGGGGACTCAGGGAAGTATTCTGCAGCAGTTCTGTTGCTGTGGAGTGTGGAAACACTACATATGTATATGTATATGTATATGTATATGTATATGTATATGTATATGTATATGTATATGTATATGTATATGTATATGTATATGTATATGTATACGTACATATACATATATACTGGAACAAAACCATGTTCCCTTCCAGAGAACAGTTTGTGCATCACACATATCTAATTCTTAAAGTAAAATTTATTTAGATGGCTATTCGAGCTTTAGCATGCAATAATACCTCTCAGAGAATTGCAGGAGCAATTTCTGTGGATCAGCAGCAGCATCATATCATCATAGTCATGTGCAGTTTAATTTTCCAAGTAAAGCACTATATTCTTGACATGCATGTGTGGAAGCCCTGGGTGAAAAACCTTGAATAGTTAGACCGCCCCAAGGAGCCGGGACACCAAGCTTTGGTTGCTACACTGAAAAGAAGACCAAGTCTGTCTCAGCCAAACCTGGTCCAAAGTTAACATTCAGTAAAAACACAGGGCTGTTAAATGAATGAGAAACCTCTGCGTATACTTCAGGTATGATGCTCTGCACAGAAAAAGTCCCTGGTATAGCATCGAAGATGTTAAATTAGGAATCGAAGAGTCACATATGAACACAAGAGAGTTTGGGTAATATCGAGACGGATCATAGATTTTGCCGGTTATGGAGTTGTTTTGTAGATTTAGTAAGCTAATAATGGGCAGAATCATTTGCGGAACTGCAATGTTGCAATATGTATTCCTGAAAGTTATTACTTTATTTGATCACCTAATTATCTAGCTCTTCATCTCCTCTGCTCTTGTACTCCCTTGGATGCAATCTGAGAAAGCCACTTACCATTACTTTTCCTCAATAGCACTAATACTCCAGTTAGTTTTTAAAATATAGGTCACTAAAACACTCAAAACACATTTTGTTGCAAGAAGGTGCTTTTGTATTAATTGCACTTCACTTCCTGGGGGAAAATGAAGAAAAAGAGTAGAAGAAGATATTCATTGACATATTCATTAAATTCTGTAAGTCTAGTGCTAAAATAAAAATCTAAATATGAAAATATGTAGATAATTGAATACACCATTCTCTACATTCTTCAACATGTCCATCATCAGTTAAAATTCAAATTCATTCAGCTTTGTTATTTGAGTTTAACTGTAGACAATGGGATGTACGAATCTTAATTATGTATTAGCTGTTTGACAAACAAATGCCTTTATGCTACCTAAACATATTTTAGATAGAGAAGAATACTGTCTTCAGGCAGAATGTTCGCTTTCCCAGCAAACTCTGGTAAGCTCTGTACTCTCTCATCATAGCGGTGACCACACGGCAACAGGTAGGAACGGGTCTTGACAGAAGCAGGAGGCTGGCTGATCCCTTTGCATTACCAGTCAGGAAACAGAGTGCGAACAGGAAGTGGAGTCTGCTCTGAAGGCTCAAGACTAATCACATATGTTCAACATACAGTGGCACAGAGTATACATTCTCACTCTAGAAGACGAGGAAGGCAGCAGAGGCTAGGAAAGATCAGACCAAAGTAAGCCCCAAAGTCAGCAGGCAAAACGGAAGCATATACAGTGCCACGCCCAGTAGTTGGGGTTCACAATGGAATCACCTCAGTGATTCTAAAAGACAGCTGGTTGGCCTGCCTCTCTGTGTTTGCTGCTGGTAGCCTATATAGCCTCAACCTTGACCTGAATCCACTTGATACAAACAGCCATCCTTTTCAAAATATACTTGCAGGCAAGCATACCCTGCTACTCAATATCTGGCCACAGATACTCTCTGAAACTGTATGACCCCTCAATATTGTATCCTTCATGCCTCCAAAGCTTCTGCCATACGCGTGGCACTATCAAGTTTGCTGCCAAGTTAGGATGCGGCCTGGCCCCGGTGAACCACAGTTGCTTTAGCTAGTGGATGTGGTCCTGATGAAATTCTTCCCTTGGCAATTCTGTGCCAGGAGCAGGAAACATCTTCCTCAGTCTAGTGTAGGCCTTCTCCTTTCAACGCTAATGGTGCTTAATATCTTCATAATATCTTCAATTATAGCTGTGCTGTTGTTTTTTCTTTATGATGTGAAGCATTCACACACACTTTCCTCACCAGACATTGTATTTTTTAGTTCTCTATTCTCCACTCATTGCCCTTGCTCACTGTTTCTCCAAGAGTCATGACGGTGACCATGGCAAGCCTCAGTGTTGCACCTCCTTGAAATTTCTTCTGCCAAAAACATTAAGCTATTACTTTTAGCTCAACATGTCTTGAGTTCTCAGAATACAGACAAAATATGGCCAGCATGTATCTTCATTGGCTGATAGTTCAGTTACCAGTAGAGTCCTTGGTTTCTTCTGAAAGTTTATGATCCCAGCCTCCACAGTCTGTATTTTTCTCTTCTCCCATCTCTTCAAAATGCCCACCAGAATACTCCCCTGAATTTGCTAATGGCAGTCTCTAAATTTTGTAGCCCAACATCCAAAAGTCCCATATTCTTCAGAAAACTAAATCTAAAGGTCCTAGTAGCACACTCTTAAATTTATCACAGCAAAGACCCCCTTCCCACTGCTGTTTCTAACTCAGTTACTTTTAGTTGCTTTTATAAAATACCCAGCAAAATCTGCTTAGGACAAAGGGCTTACGCTGAGTGACAAGGCAGAGTGATCCAGGCCATCTTGGTGAAGAAGATGTAGCATCATGCAGGATGGTATGGTCACACTGTATCTGTACCCACTACTCAGAACAGAGAGGGGGACGGAAGTGGTGCAGAGATCAAAAGCCTCAAGATCCACTCTTAGGGATGTCTCATCGAGCTAGCTCCATGTCTCGAAGGTACCACAACTTTCCCACAGAGCACCATCAGCCTTTTCTCTGTCTGGAGACTCTCTGGGTGGGTAGGACTGGAGAAAGAGTAGTGGGAATTTACTGGAGCATGGGAACGGGAAGCAAGCTGGAGGCTCTGACCATGCAATATGCAAATATAGTTATTCAATGTAGTTTTCAGAAGAACATTTTGTAGAAGACCATGTTAATAATATAGCACAGATAGGATTCTTCCTGTGGTGAAAGAAAACCAGATAGTATGAGAACAACAGTGCTCATGGCTCATGGCACAGCGTCATGGCAATTCTGTTTTCTTACCACAGTTTTTCTTGCACTGCTCACATGATTTATCTCTGATCAATGAGATAGAAAAGAAGTCTGTTGAGGGCTTTGGAAGAATATTTGTCTTTTCCATAAAGGTACAAATGCTGTTGACAATGGCATTCATCTATCAAAGACATTATGGTAAGTGAGAAAGTATTCATTAAGTTAAGGTTCTCTGGTACTTGGATTAGAATATTTTAGATTGATTATCATAACCTACTGACTTTGTGAACTGTACACTATGGTTAATATCACACCTCATGACAAGCTGATTGAGATTGTGATGGCCCACCCTTTTGATTCATTCTGAGATCCTTTGTGGCTACTGCACCATTGCCTGCCTGCCCCTCTGCTGGTTTGTTTCTTACCATTGTAAGTTCCGATCTCAAGGGGCAGTAGTAAACTCCCTATAGAGACTTAGAGACAGACACCTCTATGTCCCTACACATCATAGTCTGTATCTTGGAGTCATCAGGGGACCTTACAGCATATCTCAGATGTTCCTACAATTAAAAATTTTGTATCTAGATTTTTCCTTTATTCAGTCCAGGCACATTTTGGAGATGTGATGCGACTACAAGGTTAGCTAAGACTACGAGAGTTAAGTGGATGCTATAATAAAGCGAGTCATGTAAGTTTTTTCCAGTTCATTTGTATTATACTATCGGGTTTTCAATAGCATTATAGCTACAAGGAAGTGAAATTCTTCATTCAAAATACTTTATTGCTCAAAAAGACGGACAATGGTCTGGGTCTTCAATGGTCAGTTTGCTGAGGTGGGGTCTTTGCTCTTTGCTGTTGGTTGATCAGGTTCATGTTCACTGTAGCTTGTGGGGCTGCGGCAGTTTCTTAAAATAAGGTAATGGTAACATTTCCCACATGGGTTGACTCTTCCTCTCATGAGCGACATCTCTTCAGCATTTCATGTTCTTCAGAGGCACTTTACTCTCAGCAGAAAGTTCTTCAGAATGGGAATCAGCCACTCAGACCCTGCCACTGCTGTGTCAATCAAGTTCACTTCCTTTTCTAAGTCCTTGGCTGTCATTTCAACAGTATTCCCAGAATCTTCCCCAGGACATGATTCTCTTGGAAGAATCTACCCTCTGCTCACCCGTAAGAAGTACCTATGCACCCGTGGTTACACTATGACATTGCAGCAACCCCTGTCCTTTGCTTTTCAATCTTCAAAACTTAATGTGGTTCTCTTACTGTTTCTACCACATCCAATAAAGTCTAAGACCACTCGAAATCACTCCAAGAATGTCAATCAAATTCTTCCAAACTCTGACATTTTGACTTACACCCGGAAATGATGAATTTGCCAATATTTTAATGGCATTTCTTGGTGAAACATTTCTAGATGGTTTTAAATTTACTTTCTCTCATAGCAGTCAGTATGGCAAATAATGCCTCACGAAATCTATTTCTTAACAAGGTTGGAATAATTCCTTGATGCATTATTTAGGCAGGATGTTGAGTTAATGGGCATGGAAACAATATTAGGACTGCTGTGTATCTCTGTCACTGCTCTTAAGTGATTAGGTGACATGTCACTGGACAGTGATACTCTAAAGGCAGTATTTTGCCTCAGCCACAGCATCTCTCATACCCAGCTAATCATGCTGGAAACAGATGGGCTGCCAGCCAGACTCTGTTGCTCCATTTGTGCAATGCAAGCAAAGTAGATTTAGTACAATTCTTAAGAGCCTTAGGATTTAAGGATGGCGAATAAAGATTGGTGTTAGCTCAAAGCCACCAACCATAGAAGCCACAAAAAGGATACTCATCCTATCCTTTAAGAAGCACCGAGGACAGGTTTTGACTTCCTTTCTGTAGCTATGAAAATTCTAGATGGGATTTTATCTACATTGCAAGTCAGGGTCAATTTATAGGGCAAGTTGGGGTTTACCAAATAGGAAGCAGAGGGTTAATTATAGAATTATAGACACTTGGCCATGTAGGGAAGAGCTTGCATTCTAATTGTTTGTAATCCTGCTGAAATGGTTGAAAAATCTACTTTTATAAGAGTTTTTAAATTTAAAAATTATATCTATCTATGTATCTATCTATGTATTATCTATCTATCTATCTATCTATTTATCTATCTATCTATCTATCTATCTATCTATCATCTATCTCTTTGTAAAAGAGATTACATCAAATTGGGTAATACAGTCACAAAACTTGACGACAATAGCACAGGGCATTGATTGGGAACATCTAGAGTCTCTGTCATCAGTTGTCTCTTTCAGAACACAAATAGTCACTCATTAGTTTGGATGTTCCAAATATTTAGAATCATTTGGCAAGGATGTAGAGGCAGAAATCAAATATATACTTTTTTTTTTTTACATTGCAACATCACAATATGATTCACTGCGGCAAAGGCTTGGGAATGCCATTTCAAAAGCTTTCTATGCCTTGTTGAGCCATGTTTTGGTCCTGACTGTCTCAAATAGAGATCGTCTGTGGTGCTGAATGTGACATTTCAGGGGAACTTTATCTTGTGATGAATTTCAATTCTGAAAGTGTTCAGCTTCAGCAGAAAATCCAACTGGCCATCTGTAGTCAGTACTAAAAGGGATGCTTATTGACCTTTCCATTTCAAAAGAACTATTTTAAATCAATCATACAAGAGACCTTTTGATGGTAATGTACAAACCATCAATCTAAATAGACCCCCTTTGCAGAAAGTCATGAAGAATCAATAGTGGTTTTTTTCTGAACTCTCAACTTACATAGCTTTTCAGGAACAGTATAATGTTGTAAGTATAAAGGCTTTGAAGTCTCTTTGATTATTAAGAGATTTTCGTTTATTTGCAGTGTAGTGGGGCTTGTTTATCTTTGATTTATAACAAAACAATTTGCCAATGGTTTTTAGTTTCCTAGAATTATTTTAAGTGGATGATACACATACTCAGAGATTGCCTCAAAATTTTATTAAAGGGAAACCACTTATATATATATATATATATATATATATATATATGTATCAATAGTTTTCACAAACACGTATAATTCTGAGAAATATTTTAAACACATATACTTTTAAAAAATGGAGTTGTAATTTGGCTCTTTTCAACTGTGTTTTTCTCAGATTTTCACACATGAAAAACTTTTAAAATGTGTAATCACAGAACAAAAAATTTAGCTAATTTGTGAGCCAAACTCAAAAATATTAATATCATATTACATTGAAATAGTAAAATTGATCTACAGAATATATTAGATGTTGCATTTTTTTCTTGTCTCTAAGTAAGTCTCAGAGAATGATTCCAGCCTATCCTGTGCTAACATTCACTCGACCCATGGTATTTATCACAGTTTTGAGATCCTACCCACCCAGGTTCTTATGCAGCAGGTTAGTAATTGCTCTCAGATGATGCCTCCTACTCTTCAACTACCCTAGGCAATACTTGGGAAGCCCATTATGTCAGCAACAAGAGACCCACAGGAAATAATCATGTCATTCTGCTAACACTTTGCCTTCTTAGGTGTGGCCAGGTGGGGCTGCACATCTACACTTTGTCTTCAGACATAGCAAAGTCTTTCTGAACAATACTTCTACCATTGACTTACTCTTTATCTCGGAATAATACCAAGCAGCCATTACTGAGAATGAATCACTTGGCCATGCCTATCTATCTTTGGCCAAGAATGTCGTTGGGTAACTCCTTCTGAACTTGTTGATCTAAAGAGAGCTTGCAAGGCTAATGTGTGGCTCCATTCAATAATATAACCAAGGAAGTAGTATATAGCCTTCTCTGAGTTGTCTATCAATGCACTGTGGGACTCCATGGGACCTCCACATAAAACCAGATACACTGAGACTAATAGAAGAGAAAATGGGGAAGAGCCTTGAACACATGGGCACAGGGGAAATTTTCCTGAACAGAACACCAATAACTTATGCTCTTAGGTCAAGAATTGACAAATGGGACCTCATAAAGTTGCAAAGCTTCTGTAAGGCAAAGGACACTGTCATTAGTACAAAATGGCAACCAACAGATTGGAAAAAGATCCTATACCCTATAGAGGACTAATATCCAAAATATACAAAGAACTCAAGAAATTAGACTCCAGAGAACCAGATAACCCTATTAAAATGGGTACAAAGCTAAACAAAGAATTCTCAACTGATGAATATCAAATAGCCAAGAAGCACCTAAAGAAATGTTCAACATCCTTTGTCACCAGGGAAATGCAAATCAAAACAACCCAGAAATTCCACCTCATGCCAGACAGAATGGCTAAGATCAAAAACTCAGGTGACAGCAGATGCTGGCAAGGATGTGGAGAAAGAGGAACACTCCTCCATTGCTAGTGGGATTGCAGGCTGGCACAACCACTCTGGAAATCAATCTGTCAATTCCTCAGAAAATTTTACATAGTACTACCTAAGGACCCAGCTATACCACTCCTGGGCTTATACGCGAAGGATGCCCCAACATATAACAAAGACACATGCTTCATTATGTTCATAGCAGCCTTATTTATAATAGCCAGAAGTTGGAAAGAACCCAAATGTCCTTCAACAGAGGAATGGATACAGAAAATGTGGTACATCTACACAATGGAGTACTACTCATCTATTAAAAACAATTACTTCATGAAATTCATAGGCAAATGGATGGAACTAGAAAATATCATCCTGAGTGAGCTAACCCAGTTACAAAAGAACACACATGGTATGCACTCACTGATAAGTGGCTATTAGCCCAAAATCTTGAAATACCCAAGATACAAGTCACAGACCACATGAAGTTCAAGAAGAAGGAAGACCAAAATGTGGATGCTTCAGTCTTTCTTAGAAGAGTGAACAAAATACTCATAAAAACAAATACAGAGACAAAGTGTGGAGCAGAGACTGAAGGAAAGACACCCAGAGACTGCCCCATCTGGGATCCATCTTATATACAAACACCAAACTCAGACAATATTGTGGGCGCCAGTACAGCGTATGCTGTAGGAACCTGGTAGAGCTATTGTTTCTTAGAGGCTCTGCAAACTCTGACAGATGTTTGAACATTCGTTGGACTAAGCACTGGAGGTTAGAAAGAACTTGAAGCAGCTGAAGGGGGGTTTCCCATAGGAAGAACAACAATATCAACCAACAAGATACCCGAGAGCTAAACCAGCATTTCAAGAGTACACTGGGATGGACCTATGACTCCAGCAGCATATGTAACAGAGGATGGCCTTGTCGGACATCAATGGGAGAAGAGGCCGTTGGTCCTGTGAAGGCTTGATGCCCCAGTGTAGGGGAATGTCAGTGCGAGGAGGAGGGAGGGAGTGAGTGGGTGGGTGAGTGGGGAAGAAGCAGGGGAATAGGGGTGGTATTGGGGCTTTCCAGAGGGGAACCTGGAAAGGGGATAATATTGGAAATGTAAATAAATAAAATATCCAATAAAAAAGCAAAAAAAAAAAGCCTGAGTTATGTCAGGTACACAAAGATGACTCTGTTTGGGGTGTATGAGAAGCTCAGAATGCATCTCGGAATGTCAGAGTAGTTTTAGAACTTGGAATGAAAGTAGAAGACAGGATAAGGCAGTTGGTTAGAAAGTAACTACAGTTAGCACTCACCAGCTCTTTTCATTCAAGCACCCTCAAATAGTTATTAATTGGGTATTAAATGATCAGTCCATAGAAGCGAACAGTGATAAATGTGTGAAGGGTATGCTAGCTTCCCTGTATGGATCATTGCACACTGAGGACCTGTGTTGAAATGTCATGTGACACGTGTTGATATGCATAATTATTCTTTCTAAATTTACAAACCCTAGTAGTGCTCAAAAGCTTCCCACCCAGGATCTTTCTGCAGTTTACAGGGAAATTAAAGGTGACCGTCATAGGAATATGTGTCAAGAAAAATTTTAATTAATCAGTATTTAACTGTCCTCATAAAATATTCAGGATCATCAGTTGTTAGGTCTTATAAAATTACTGACCCTGAGTTATAAATTTCTTTTTAAATTTTTATCCTAATTTTTGGTAATTAAATTATTATAAACGGTATTTGGTGCTGGTGCTCTCTCTCTCTCTCTCTCTCTCTCTCACACACACACACACACACACACACACAGAGAGAGAGAGAGAGAGAGAGAGAGAGAGAGAGAGAGAGAGAGAGAGAGAGAGAGAGCAATCTCAGTCTGAGCAAGGAAGTGAGAGAATTAAGGTCCAAGTTCATAGTGTCTGATTTCAGAGCAGAAATTTTCTCATGCTAAACATGCATTCTTGTCAACTCTTTCTCACCTTCAGTACTGTGTTGCTTATCACACTGTCCCTGAAAAACTAAAGCCTAGTGGCATACTTGAGACCTCCTCACAATCCATGTTTGGGACCAATGCTCACCTTTGTACGTCAGACTTCATTCTGACTGTTCTTTAAATGATACTGAAGATTATAAGTCAATAATGTCTTACTACCTTTTCAGTTTTAAGTATGTTAAACTATTCAGTAGTTTAACACACTGACAAATAGATCTGTACAGACCTTGCTATTTATTTGATAGGTTCTTTTTTAGAAGACTCTTTGAGGCATTAGAAAAGAATAAAACACAGAAATGCCTTTTCTCATGAACAACAATCATCCTAGAGTTCTTAGCATTCTTTGCTATAAATTTGTGGTAATCTTTGGAATTTAAATATGCTAAAAGGGTTCATTGAAGGGGCTGGTGAGATGGTTCAGTGGTTGGGGCAACCCGGTAATCATCTGATGACCTGAGTTTTAATCCCTGGAACACACATGGTAGAAACAGAAAATCCAACTCCACAAGTTTTCTTTGACCTTCAGAGGATTATGTCATGGTACAGTGCCTTTCTCAATATAAAAACAAATAGTTTTAAATTTTTATCAGTAGCCTGACAATATATCTGGTGCGTTAATAACAATTAATTTGACTTGGAAGGGCCTTCGAAATCCAGTATTATATGGGTAAAATCTTTTAAACATTTCCAAGTAAATTATTACATAGATGCTGCCCAAATTCCAACAGGATTATGTCAAAAATACCTCCAATACACGTGAACTGCAGAAAACAATAGTCAGCCACACAGGCCATTCAGAGTGCAGAGTCTCCCTCCTGACATAGTGACAGAGTGAAGCTGAGTCTTGCTGCTGTTATCAAACTATTTTTGCCCAGAAGAAAACATAATTCTTCTAAAGTACCCAGGAATGTGAAAAGGACATTAGCCCAACCATCTTCATCCTGTCTTGGCGAAGCAGTCGTAAGACTGTGTGGTGTAGACGCTGGACGGTAGAAACAGGCTTGACCACCCTGCCTCATGATTCTCAAGGTAGGTGATTAGCTTCAAGAGCCAATTAAAACAATTAAGCAGTATAGCTTCTATGTGAGTTAATAAACACACGCATATATATACTGTTGCACAACTCTTTCTGGGCTCTTTGTAAATTGTCTTCTTCCGCTCCACAAGGACTTGCTGAAGAGGTAAAGAAAACAAATTAACAAGTCATCACACAGTCAGCAGAAGATAGTATATAATTTAGTAAAATGCCAAGTTCTTCAAAAAAAAAATCCAGGGTATCATCTGTGATTTTTTTTAGTAGCTATATTAAATTTTGATTTTTTTGTGTTTGGACTTTTACTTATGTGTATGTATGTATATATGGTACCCATGTTTTAAGTGCCCACAGAGGCTGCAGGAGGGCTTTGAACCCACTGCAGGTGGAGATATATAGGTGGTTGTGAATCAGAGGTAATAGGTTCTTGCTGCAAACTGAATTCAGGTCCTCTGAAAGAACAGTAAAACACGGAATGCACGTAAAAGCTGAGCTTTCTCTCCAGCCCTGCTCTCTTAAAAACAAACAAAAGAAAACAAAACAAAGTGGTTATTTTAAAATGTGAACACAAACACGTGAAAACAATTCTATTAATACATGTATACAATGTGCTAGATCTAAAATATAATTTCAACTCATCATCAGTATACATTGTAAAATGTGTACATGTTTCATGCTTAGTCTTTGAAAGCCAATATGTATGTATGCTTCAGCACATCTCCACTAGATCCTTTTCTGTATTTGAAGTGTCAGTAAATGGTGGAGCTATGATTTCTGAACAGTCATTACAATGAGTTGTAATCGCAGATGTTTTCAGAAAGTTCGTCAATGGGAGGTAAAATCACAGGTAGCCTTTGCTCTGTTTCCTGGATTTAAGAGCATTTGCATCCTTAGCAGGAAATGTCTAGTAGAGAAAGGATTTAATGAAAATGTTTGCTAATTTATGATTCACTT
>NC_046159.1:81498607-81540175 GCF_011064425.1 Rattus rattus | reverse complement strand
CATCCTTTTCTGCTTCAGGTTTCATGACTGAGACCTGTTTTAAATGATCCAGCGCATCCTGGTCCTTCCTTGCTGTCCCTCCATTTCCTGAACATGACTGAAGCATCCACATTGGCTGGAGAAAAGGTGTTGGGCTATTAAGCAGGAGATTACACTCAGCACGATGGTCCAGCATGTGTCCCTCATGGGTTTCCTGGACTTAGTCCTTCAGAGATAAAACCATCAAAACTTCAGTAGACAACAATTTGGATTTTTTTCTTGTTTATTGCTCTACTCACTTCCACACAACCGTATGGACTCCAGCTCTAAAAAGGTTCCACATACTCTTTTAGGTGACAAAACCTTGCACAACTCTTCCTTAGGGATTCACCCACTCACATACCAACAGTACAGATGTGAGCACAATCAGACCGGATTCAGAGTTTGCAGACAGTGCCTCGGTCAGGCAGGCTGCTAACGCTGACGGGTTCAGCAGCACTGCTGATAGGAAGATCACCTGTCCATCTGACTGTCTCTCCACGGGTGGCATCACTACACCTACTGAACATTTGGGAGGCAGAGGCAGCAAATCACGGCAAAGCGGGTCTGGAACAAATGCTTGGCCAGCCAGAGCTACACAGGGACATAGCACTCCACAAGTAACCCCTCAAACAAATCTAGCAATTTACCATCGTTAAAAGAAAGAAACACCAGGGCTGGAGAGATGGCTCAGGGGTTAAAACTGGCTGCTCTTTTTGAGGTCCTGAGTTCAAATCACAACCACATGGTGGCTCACAACCATCTGTAATGAGATCTGGTGCTCTCTTCTGGTGTGTCTATGCACAGCTATAATGTACTGATACATAAAACAAATCTTTAAAAAACTTCTTTAAAAAGAGAGAACCTCCAAAGCGTGCTGGTGGCCTGTAATCCCAGCATGCAGGAGATGGAGGCCCCAGATCAAGGTCAGCTAGGCTAACAGTAAATCCCTGGGTTTTTTTTAAACAAACAAAACAAACAACAACAAAACAAAACCTTTGTCTCAACAAATAACAGAAACAAAAAAAAAAAGAGAGAAAGATTCGCCATTGTGGCACGTTCCTGACTTGGCTCCCAAAGACCACCAGGTAGTGCCGGGCAGACAAGGCGGTTTCAGACTGAAGTAACCTTTTTTTTTTTTACATTGCAACATCACAATATGATTCACTGCGGCAAAGGCTTGGGAATGCCATTTCAAAAGCTTTCTATGCCTTGTTGAGCCATGTTTTGATCCTGACTGTCTCAAATAGAGATCGTCTGTAGTTTTCTGAATGACATTTCAGAACTTTATCTTGTGATGAATTTCAATTCTGAAAGGTTCAGCTTCAGCAGAAAATCAACTGGCCATCTCTGTAGTCAGTACTAAAAGGGATGCTATTGACCTTCCATTTCAAAAGAACTATTTTAAATCAATCATACAAGAGACCTTTTGATGGTAATGTACAAACCATCAATCTAAATAGACCCCTTTGCAGAAAAGTCATGAAGAATCATGGTGGTTTTTTCTGAACTCTCTCAACTTTATATAGCTTTTCAGGAACAGTATAATATTTGTAAGTATAAAGCTTTAAAGTCTCTTTTGATTAATTAAGAGATTTTCGTTTTATTTGCAGTGTAGTGGGGTTTGTTTGTCTTTGATTTATAACAAAACAATTTGCAATGGTTTTTAGTTTCCTAGAATTATTTTTATGGATGATACATACTCAGAGATTTTACTTTAAAATTTTATTAAAGGGAAACCACTTATATATATATATATATATATATATATATATGTATCAATAGTTTTTCACAAACACGTATAATTCTGAGAAATATTTTAAACACATATACTTTTTAAAAAATGGAGTTGTAATTTTGGCTCTTTTCAACTGTGTTTTTCTCAGATTTTCACACATGAAAAACTTTTTAAAATATATATCCACAGAACAAAAAAATTTAGCTAATTTGTGAGCCAAGCTCAAAAATATTAATATCTTTATTACATTGAAATAGTAAAATTGGATCTACAGAATATATTAGATGTTTGCACATTTTTTCTTGTTCCTAAGTAAGTCTCAGAGAATGATTCCAGCCTATCCTGTGCTAACATTCACTCGACTCCATGGTATTTTATCATAGTTTTGAGATCCTACCCACCCAGGTTCTTATGCAGCAGGTTAGTATTGCTCTCAGATGAGTGCACTCCTCTTCAACTAACTAGGCAATACTTGGGAAGCCCGTTATGTCCCAGCAACAAGAGACTCCACAGGAAATAATGTGTCATTCTGCTAACACTTTTGCCTTCTTAGGTGTGGCCAGGTGGGCTGCACATCTACACTTTGTCTTCAGACATAGCAAAGTCTTTCAAACAATACTTCTACCATTGACCTCTTTATCTCGGAATAATACCAAGCAGCCATTACTGCTGAGAGATCGAATCAACAAGTACCTATCTATCTTTAATAAGAATGTCGTTGGGTAACTCATTCTGAAACTTGTTGATCTAAAGAGAGCTTGTAAGGCTAATGGCTCCATTCAATAAATATAACTAAGGAGGTAGTATATAGCCTTCTCTGATTTGTCTATCAATTCAATTGGGGACTCCATGGGACCTCCACATAAAACCAGATATTAATTGAGAGAGACTAATAGAAGAGAAATGGGGAAGAGCCTTGAACACATGGGCACAGGGGGAAATTTTTCCTGAACAGAACACCAATAACTTATGCTCTTAGGTCAAGGGTGACCAATGGGACCTCAAAGTTGCAAAAGCTTCTGTAAGGCAAAGGACACTGTCATTGGTACAAAATAGCAAACCTAACAGATTGGAAAAAGATCCTATACCCTAGAGGGAACACATCCAAAATATACAAAGAACCCAAAAATTAGACTCAGGAGAACCAGATAAATCCCTCATTAAAATGGGTACAAAGCCTAAACAAAGAATTCTCAACTGATGAATATCAAAGCCAAGAAGCACCTAAAGAAATGTTCAACATCCTTTGTCACCAGGGAAATGCAAATCAAAACAACCCAGAAATTCCACCTCATGCCAGACAGAATGGCTAAGATCAAAAACTCAGGTGACAGCAGATGCTGGCAAGGATGTGGAGAAAGAGGAACACTCCTCCATTGCTAGTGGGATTGCAGGCTGGCACAACCACTCTGGAAATCAACTGTCAATTCTCAGAAAATTTTACATAGTACTCACCTAGACCCAGCTATACCACTCCTGGATCTTATACGAAGGATGCCCCAACATATAACAAAGACACATGCTTCATTATGTTCATAGCAGCCTATTATTTATAATAGCCAGAAGTTGAAAGAACCCAAATGTCCCTTCAACAGAGGAATGGATAAGAAAATGTGGTACATCTACACAATGGAGTACTACCATCTATTAAAAACAATTACTTCATGAAATTCATAGGCAAATGGATGGAACTAGAAAATATCATCCTGAGTGAGCTAACCCAGTTACAAAAGAACACACATGGTATGCACTCACTGATAAGTGGCTATTAGCCCAAAATCTTGAAATACCCAAGATACAAGTCACAGACCACATGAAGTTCAAGAAGAAGGAAGACCAAAATGTGGATGCTTCAGTCTTTCTTAGAAGAGTGAACAAAATACTCATAAAAACAAATACAGAGACAAAGTGTGGAGCAGAGACTGAAGGAAAGACCACCCAGAGACTGCCCCATCTGGGGATCCATCTTATATACAAACACCAAACTCAGACAATATTGTGGACGTCACGAAGTGCATGCTGTCAGGAGCCTGGTAGAGCTGTTTTCTTAGAGGCTCTGCCAGAGCCTGACAGATGTTTGCAGACATTCGTTGGACTAAGCACTGGAGGAGTTAGAGAAAGAACTGAAGCAGCTGAAGGGGTTTCCCCATAGGAAGAACAACAATATCAACCAACAAGATACCCGAGAGCTAAACCAGCATTTCAAGAGTACACTGGGATGGACCTATGACTCCAGCAGCATATGTAACAGAGGATGGCCTTGTCGGACATCAATGGGAGAAGAGGCCGTTGGTCCTGTGAAGGCTTGATGCCCCAGTGTAGGGAATGTCAGGTCTAGGAGGAGGGAGGGGAGGGGGTGGTGAGTGGGGGAAGAAGCAGGGGGAATAGGGTGGTATTGGGGCTTCCAGAGAGGGAACCTGAAAGGGGATAATATTGAAATGCAAATAAATAAAATATCCAATAAAAAAAGCAAAAAAAAAAAACGCCTGAGTTATGTCAGGTACACAAAGATGACTCTGTTTGGGGTGTATGAGAAGCTCAGAATGCATCTCGGAATGTCAGAGTAGTTTTAGAACTTGGAATGAAAGTAGAAGACAGGATAAGGCAGTTGGTTAGAAAGTAACTACAGTTAGCACTCACCAGCTCTTTCATTAAGCACCCTCAAATAGTTATTAGAGTGGGTATTGAAATGATCAGTCCATAGAAACGAACAGTGATAAATGTGTGAAGGGTATGCTAGCTTCCCTGTATGGATCATTGTACACTGAGGACCTGTGTTGAAATGTCATGTGACACGTGTTGATATGCATAATTATTCTTTCTAAAATTATACAAACCTAGTAGTGCTCAACTAAAGCTTCCCACCCAGGATCTTTCTGCAGTTTACAGGGAAATTAAAGGTGACCGTCATAGGAATATGTGTCAAGAAAAATTTTAATTAATCAGTATTTAACTGTCCTCATAAAATATTCAGGATCATCAGTTGTTAGGTCTTATAAAATTACTGACCCTGAGTTATAAATTTCTTTTTTAAATTTTTATCCTAATTTTGCATTAAATTATTATAAACGGTTCATTTTAGTTTTGCTGGTCTCTCTCTCTCTCTCTCTCACACACACACACACACACACACACACACACAGAGAGAGAGAGAGAGAGAGAGAGAGAGAGAGAGAGAGAGAGAAGTCTCAGTCTGGGCAAGGGAAGTGAGAATTAAGGTCCAAGTTCATAGTGTCTGATTTCAGAGCAGAAATTTTCTCATGCTAAACATGCCATCTTTTTTTTTTTTTTTTTTTTTATTAACTTGATATTTCTTATGTACATTTGGCAAACATCCCCTTCCCTCCCCCCCTTCCTTATGGGTGTTCCCCTCCCCCCTCCCCCATTGCTGCCCTCCCCCCAACAGTCTAGTTCACTGGGGGTTCAGTCTTAGCAGGACCCAGGGCTTCCCCTTCCACTGGTGCTCTTACTAGGATATTCATTGCTACCTATGAGGTCAGAGTCCAGGTCAGTCATGTATAGTCTTTAGTAGTGGCTTAGTCCCTGGAAGCTCTGGTTGCTTGGCATTGTTGTACATATGGAGTCTCAAGCCCCTTCAAGCTCTTCCAGTTCATTCTCTGATTCTTCAACGGGGTCCTGCTCTCAGTTCAGTGGTTTGTTGCCGGCATTCGGCCTGTATTTTACTGTATTCTGCTGTGTCTCTCAGGTTCGATCTACATCCGCTCCTGTCGGTCTGCACTTACTTCTTCATCCATCTTGCCCAATTGGGTGGCTCTATATGCATGGGCCACATGTGGGGCAGGCTCTGAATAGAGTTCCTTCAGTCTCTGTTTTAATCTTTGCCTCTCTCTTCCCTGCCAAGGGTATTCTTGTTCCCCTTTTAAAGAAGGAGTGAAGCCTTCACATTTTGATCATCCGTCTTGAGTTTCATTTGTTCTAGGCCACTAGGGTAATTCAAGCATTTGGGCTAATAGCCACTTATCAGTGAGTGCATACCATGTATGTCTTTCTGTGATTGGGTTAGCTCACCAAATTGAGATATTTTCCAGTTCAACCATTTGCCTCACTAATTTCATCAAAAGTGTTTGTTTTGATAAGCTGAGTAATATTCCATTGTGTAGATGTACCACATTTTCTGTATCCATTCCTCTGTTGAAGGGCATCTGGGTTCTTTCCGCTTCTGGCTATTATAAATAAAACTCGATGAACATAGTGAGCACGTGTCTTTTTTTATATGTTAGGGCATCTTTTGGCATATGCCCAAGAGAGGTATAGCTGATCCTCAGGCAGTTCAATGTCCAATTTTTCTGAGAAACCTCCAGACTGATTTCCAGAATGGTTAAAATTCAGTCTGCAACCCCACCAACAATGGAGGAGTGTTCTCTTTCTCCCATCTCGCCAGCATTTTTGCTGTCACCTGAGTTTTTATCTAGCCATTCTCACTGGTGTGAGGTGAAATCTCAGGGTTGTTTTGATTTGCATTTCCCTTATGACTAATGATGTTGAACATTTCTTTAGGTGTTTCTCAGCCATTCGGCATTCCTCAGCTGTGAATTCTCTGTTTAGCTCTGAACCCCATTTTTTAATAGGGTTATTTGTCTCCTTGCGGTCTAACTTTTTGAGTTCTTTGTATATTTTGGATATAAGGCCTCTATCTGTTGTAGGATTGGTAAAGATCTTTTCCCAATCTGTTGGTTGCCGTTTTGTCCTAACCACAGTGTCCTTTGCCTTACAGAAAGCTTTGTGAAGTTTTGGGAGATCCCATTTGTCGATTCTTGATCTTAGAGCATAAGCCATTTGGTTAAACATGCATTCTTGTCAACTCTTTCTCACCTTCAGTACTGTGTTGCTTATCACACTGTCCCTGAAAAACTAAAGCCTAGTGGCATACTTGAGACCTCCTCACAATCCATGTTTGGGACCAATGCTCACCTTTGTACGTCAGACTTCATTCTGACTGTTCTTTAAATGATACTGAAGATTATAGAGTCAATAATGTCTTACTACCTTATAATTTCTAAAGTATGTTAAACTATTCAGTAGTTTAACACACTGACAAATAGATCTGCACAGACCTTGCTATTTATTTGATAGGTTCTTTTTTTATTAGAAGACTCTTTGAGGCATTAGAAAAGAATAAAACACAGAAATGCCTTTTCCTCATGAACAACAATCATCCTAGAGTTCTTAGCATTCTTTGCTATAAATTTGTGGTAATCTTAGGAATTAAATATGCTAAGGGTTCATTGAAGGGGCTGGTGAGATGGTTCAGTGGTTAAGGGCAACCTACAGCAGTATCTGATGACCTGAGTTTAATCCCTGGAACACACATGGTAGAAGCAGAAAGTCAACTCCTACAAGTTTTCTTTGACCTTCAGAGTTATGTCATGGTATAGTGCCTTTCTCAATATAAAAACAAATAGTTTTAAATTTTTATCAGTAGCCTGACAATATATCTGGTGCGTTAATAACAATTAATTTGACTTGGAAGGGCCTTCGAAATCCAGTATTATATGGGTAAAATCTTTTAAACATTTCCAAGTAAATTATTACATAGATGCTGCCCAAATTCCAACAGGATTATGTCAAAAATACCTCCAAATACACGTGAACTGCAGAAAACAATAGTCAGCCACACAGGCCATTCAGAGTGCAGAGTCTCCTCCTGACATAGTGACAGAGTGAAGCTGAGTCTTGCTGCTGTTATCAAACTATTTTTGCCCAGAAGAAAAAACATAATTCTTCTAAAGTACCCAGGAATGTGAAAAGGACATTAGCCCAACCATCTTCATCCTGTTTGGCGGGCAGTCGCAAGACTGTGTGGTAGATGGGCAGCTGGACGGTAGAAACAGGCTTGACCACCTGCCTCATGATTCTCAAGGTAGGTGATTAGCTTAAAGAGCCAATTAAAACAATTAGCAGTATAGCTTCTATGTGAGTTAATAAACACACGACATATATATACTGTTGCACAACTCTTTTCTGCTCTTTTTGTAAATTGTCTTCTTCCGCTCCACAAGGACTTGCTGAAGAGGTAAAGAAAACAAAGTTAACAAGTCATCACACAGTCAGCAGAAGATAGTATATAATTTAGTAAAATGCAAGTTCTTCAAAAAAAAAAAAATCCGGGTATCATCTGTGATTTTTTTTAGTAGCTATATTAAATTTTGATTTTTTGTGTTTGGACTTTTACTTGTATGTATGTATATATGGTACCCATGTTTTAAGTGCTCACAGAGGCTGCAGGAGGGCTTTGAACCCACTGCAGGTGGAGATATAGGTGGTTGTGAATCAGAGGGACAGGTTCTTGCTGCAAACTGAATTCAGGTCCTCTGAAAGAACAGTAAAACATGGAATGCACGTAAAAGCTGAGCTTTTCTCCAGCCCCAGTTTCTAAAAAAACAAACAAAAGAAAACAAAACAAAGTGGTTATTTTTAAAATGTGAACACAAACACGTGAAAACAATTCTATTAATACATGTATACAATGTGCTAGATCTAAAATATAATTTCAACTCATCATCAGTATACATTGTAAAATGTGTACATGTTTCATGCTTAGTCTTTGAAAGCCAATATGTATGTATGCTTCAGCACATCTCCACTAGATCCTTCTGTATTTAAAGTGTCAGTGTACGGCTGGAGGCTATGACACGGAACAGTGTTACAGTAGGTTGTAATCGCAGATGTTTTCAGAAAGTCTGGGTCACTGGGAGGTAAAATCACAGGTAGCCTTTGCTCTGTTTCCTGGATTTAAGAGCATTTGCATCCTTAGCAGGAAATGTCTAGTAGAGAAAGGATTTAATGAAAATGTTTGCTAATTTATGATTCACTTCAGTTTGCGATTAAGGAAGGTTGCCATGCCATCTAAGAAGGGTCTGATAGCCAGTGCTCCTTTCACTAGGAACACTGAACAAAAGCAAAAGCAAGAGCAAAAGCAACAGCACTTCAGGGTATTACTTGAACTTAAACATGCCCAAACGTAACTGATCCTGCACACCAATGGGGAGGGGCCCTTTTCACACCATACTTCCTTGAATATGCACCTTTACATTTTGCTTGAGTTTCTCCCAATTTGTTGGCACGAAATAAGGTCTTATTTTTCTCCCAGTGCAAATAATATTCATGAAGTCTACGGTTACAGAGTGTGTACATTGGAACATTGCTCTAATGTACTCTGTGCTTTCACGGGACTGCATTACATGTATTTGAGGAGCATTTTGTCATTATTTCCAGAACTTAGGAATGCTTTCTAATTGTATCTTTCTAATTACATAGCCTGTCACAATCAGTTAGATGATGACATTTATTCATTTATTCACTGAAATTACCACCTATCTTTTCATCTATGGAAATGCATTTTTCCCTGAACCACAGCTGCGTTTCTGATTTCTAATGGCTGATGTAAATTGATAAATGATAGGCACAATACTTTGTTTGTACCTTATTAAATATTCATCAGTTACAAAAGCCAAGGAATATCTGTAGTCTGCGTTTGATTGTTCACTGATTTTGAAGTGATTTTCAAAGAATTACAGGAGACTGGACATTTTTCATCATTAGTTTTCATGCATAATTAATTAACTCTCACAAGGTACTTGCCTGCAACCTGTAGAAACAGCTATGATCATTGTAGGTACTCTCAAGGTAGCATAACTGTTCTACATAGTTTGTTGGTTGTGGTAAAATATTGGGTTATTCTTTCTGGTGTATTCTTTTGGTCAGGCTCAGGACTGAGAGTAAATGTGAATATTTGCTAGAGGTTCATCTTAGAGCTCATAATGTCATTTTTTCAGTCAATCTCTATAGGTCTTTTTGTGCCTTAGAAGTGAGAGCCTAGCATAGTGCCTATAAGGATAGTCTGCTACTCCTTACTGTCTCTCTCATCACCATAGAAAGGGGTTAGAAAAGCCAGCCCATGAAACAGCAGTGTGGATCCACAAAGGACTGCCACTAAGGGTCCTGGTAACCCAACGGGGAGCATACTTAAGCTGACAGATTTAATTGCTTCTGAACACTGTCTTGATGAAGGGGACATTGGTATAGCTCTGGGTGACGAGAGTGCAGGGTTGGCAGTGAGTAGTAGAAGGTACATCTGATGCTGTTTGTGCATAGCCTAGCTCTACAAGGAAGGAGAAAATTACTATAGCAGTCTGCCAGTTGGGGGTCTCATGGTTATGTTCTTTTTGAATTTCCCATGTCTAGATTATTAAAGGGTCTCCTCATTCAAACCTCCTCCAGAATGGATTCTTGCCCACTGTATAATGCTGTTATCCCATGATCCAATAAACTTAATCCTGGGACAGTCCTTATTTGATTTGAGAAAATAGAATGTTCAATAAAAATTCATTTTGTATGATATTGAGAAACTCAATTTTCCTTTATTTTGTACTAGATTACACTATTAGTACTCTTGCTCCAATTTAAATTTCCTCAGAATAATTAGACTCATGGTGTATGGTTAGTTTTTTTTTAATTAAAAATAGAAAAGACCAATATGGTGCCATTTAAAAATGTTTGTCGTATTAAGACTTAATCAGAAGATATCACTGTATTGATTTGAGCTGGTGTTTGTGCAGCTGTAATTCCTCCCACTCATTTTTGTCTATAATTAAAATTGTTGCAGCCTTTCTCATGAACGTGATATTTCTCCATGATGTCATGTTAGTGTAGTAAAGAATTGGGCCTCCTAATTACTATAACTGCTAAGGAATCTCTCTCCGCCTTACCAGGCTCTCTTCTCCCACTCTTTGTAGTGACTAAGGAGATGTGCAAGTGAAAAGTCTTTCCTCAACAAGGAGGAAGTTCAGACATTTCCTGTTTCCTTCAGCCATCTCGATCTGTGAGCCAATGGTTTGTGCCTCAGTATTTTAATTTAAATTGTTCTAAAAGATCAGTAATTATTTCATTGAACTATGAGAAAAATCTGTAAAAAAAAAAAAAAGAACAAAGTAGTAAGGTTTAAAAACTGATTGTATGGGTGCTCCTTTTAAAAATGGAATTTGACATTCAAACCATTTCTGCCCACATCAATGATAGCTATTTTGTATGCATGTCTCAGCTATTCTACTGTATTTTAAGCAAATTAAATATATGGAGGCAGCAGAATTTACAACTGTGGAGAATTTATGACTGTGTAAAGAAAGCAATTTTAGAAGAGTAGAGCATCTAAACCCATTGTGGAAAATGTTCTATTTTCATATCGAGCTTTAGTTAGTGTTTTTATGTAAACATTTTGGGGAGCTATTGTTCTGGACTATAGTCTGATTCTGGGCCACAATAGACCAGACTGGAACTCAGAAGGCAGACACTCTTGCTGATGTTCTGTGTCACTGATACAGAATTGTCTTCTGGCTTTCTTAGAAATAAAGGAGAGAGACAAAATTTCCCACATAGGCCAGTTTCAATTGCCATGAATGACCACAGCTTGAGTCTCTGAAACCCAGAACTCAGAGTAGCCTTATGTTAACCAACAAGTTCCTTTGCTGTTTCTTTGATTTTACAAAGAAAATAAAATTGAAATTCCCAGTTTGGTTTTGTCTTCTTTATTTCTTCTCTATTCTCTATCCTTCTTTAAAACTCATGTTCTTCTGTTCAGATCATTGGGGACTTTATTCACTCTTCTATTAGTCTCTCCTCTCTCTCCTCTCCCCTCCCCTCCCCTCCCCTCCCCTCCCCTCTCCTTCCCCTTCTCTTCTCTTCTTCCTTTCTCTTTTATTCTATTCTATTACAATATAGATTAAGATCTTTAAGCTGCGTTATTTTATGTTTTCCTTTGACAATTGTCAAAAGTAAAGGATGATGATTGGTAAAACATTGGCCTTGAAGCTCATGTACAGTTCATGCACTGGGTTTAGTAGGAAACAGATGTTCAAATCCTCTTTTCATTGTGAAAATAAGCCACTTGCTTTCACATAAGTAATATTTAAGGAACTTTTCCAAGTTTTTCACGATTGTCACAAATAAAGAAAATATATGCATAAGTAAGGACATACTTATTGTAATTCAGTTCTAATAAAGATAATTACTTCAATAACATTCTAGAGTGGAAGCAATTCACATGGCATTTTTATTTCTCTATCATTCTTTGCTGTAAGAGTCATTTTGTTTTCATGATCATGTCCTCATATTATGTAGATAGCCTATGATAATTGCATTGTCTTTGGGAGAGATGTGACTTTCTTTATTAAATTTCTTATATGAATTCTCACACATTTAGGTTTTAATGTATTCCTTAAATGCACTGTTGAATGTTTGGAAGTGGTACACTTTAATATTTTCTTTTGCATAATAAAATGAGGTGGTGGCTAAGAACTTAACAATTTTTCCATCATTATAACAAAGTACTCTTTTAAAACTGCTTCTTAGAAGATTTGATTCTCTTCATGTGTGATGATACTCAGTTCTAAATTGTGAGGTCCACGTACTTAGAAATCTGTGAGTTTATCAAACCTGAACTCTGTCAGTGGTTGTATGGGAAGTAAGTCTACCAACATCCCATGTTAGTTTAGTCATGCTGTAGTTAGTTGTGTATTCTTCCACAGCTGCATCTAGAGCAAGTGGACTCATATAACTGATGCATTTATGCTTACTAAGGTAGATTTTTTTTGAGATGAGTTTCATGTATCCTAGGCTAGCCTCAAGTGTGCTATATTACGAAGCATGGCCCTGTTCTTGTGATCATCTTGCCTCTACTTCTAGAATCCTGAATTATAGGTCTGTGCCCACATGCCTGGCTAGGGATTGATGAGTGGAGATGGCTCAGTATTGCTCACAGGCATTTAGGAAGAGAGCTACAGTTGTGATTATAGCATCTCTGTTGACTTCTATTTGAATCAAAGGCAGCATGAAAGCCCGTGAAGTCTCCAGAATAGAGCAGTTCAACTCAGATTGTGTTGATGAGCAGACGGTAGATGAGGATGTTTATATTGCCTGTTTATAATGTCCAGTCATTAAATAATTTTAATTTCATTCTATACCTGAAAAGACTATCAGATAAAGAAAAAGTAATAGGAAATACGTTGTAGAATTGTCTGATGGAGAGAATTAAGATAACCTAGAGAATTCCTGGTCTTTCCTTAGACTCTTAAACACACTCCTAGGCAATTCCAAGAAGTAGGAAAGAACACAGTTTCAGATAATCTGAGACACGAAAGGAGAGTTTTCTCTTTGTGGAGAGGGTACAGAATAGTGTGTTGTCAAATCCAAGTGCATCAATGCAAAATTAGCTATCAGGTTGTTTGAACACAGCTCTTATTTCTTACTGACTCAAGTTAGATCATCAAATTGGGCATCTCTCTGATTTGCCTCTAAAACCTTAACAAACCATTGGATAGACAAGAGATTTAAATTGCATGCAAAGACTTAGGCATGTCTGAATTCCTGTATTCTCCCTGCAAAGACACCAAGCTTTGACGACTATTTAAAGCGCTGCTATATCTGTTTGAGTTGCTAAAGTTGTTAATACACAAGTTGATTTTGTTTATTTAAACACATCACGGCAGTTTAATTATATAATAATAGTATTTTATGTGAGTTTTATATAAATGCTTTATTAAACTGAAAGGAAAAAAATCATGTTGCATCTTTTCTATTTTTAATCATACCTATTTTGCTTTTGATGTGCTTTATCAAAACTTTACAGTTATCCTCATATTCAGAGGCTGAATTTAAGTTTAAAAGAACTTAAAAGTAAAGATGGAAAGAAGTCAGGGGTGACAGAAGAAAGGGAATAATATGTCAAATATCCTTCTGGCCAGACAATGATTAATGTCCCAGCATGCAGCACACTGGGAGTTTGAAGTCAAAACATCCAATCCACTGAGACCAAAGAAGATGTCTCCTCTTAAAGGTTTTTAAGGGGGGTTGGGGATTTAGCTCAGTGGTAGAGCGCTTGCCTAGCAAGCGCAAGGCCCTGGGTTTGGTCCCCAGCTCCGAAAAAAAAAAAGAAAAAAGAAAAAAAAAGATTTTTAAGGGAGGAGATGGCTTCAGTTGTGAGGAAGCATGTATAGGTCACATATGTGACTGATGCAGGAGACTGGGCATATGTGGCTTAGGCTGTGTGCCTGGGGAGTGGGGACTAGTTAATATGTGACTCAGGTAATGTGACCACAGTCATACCAGGCACTGAATGTTGAAAGGAGAATGTGGAGGGCGTCTCTGAAGGCTAGGGCTTTTTCTGAGATGTGGATCATTTAGAGATAAATAAATACTGTTCACAAAGGTGGGTGGCTGGTGCTCACTCTAGCTCTTTTAAAGCAGTGTCTGGCCTTTAGTTGTTGGGTTATTGCAAGGCAATGCAAGGCAGGGAAGAATCCCGAGAAAGCTTTTCACTATGGAACGGGTCGGGTGAGTGGCTTTAATAGGTAGCTATTAGGATGCTGGCTAATGCAGTACCATTTGAGAGTAAATTCAGGATTAGATCAATGATACAGAGTTTCTGATTGACTGGACTTTAGTGGTACACTTCAGGGAGCTCTCCAAGAGGAGTCCAGTGCCTTTTACTGTGAAACTCACATTGTATTGTACCAGGAACACTATATCTTCTCAGAAGGATGCTCAGCCAGGAGTGCTAAATTCTATTCTATTCTAATTTTCTTCCTTTTGATAGAGTATTCCTGTTTAGGTTTCATTTTTTATGCGTGTCTTACTGTGTCGTTATGTAAATGATTTTTGACAGATTTGTTATTAAGTGAAGAAAGATGAGTAGGAATTCGGGTTTTAAAAGCTCATAGGAAACGTGCTATGAATGAGTGTCCTGAGTGCTGTTTTTCTTTTCACATTAAATGGAAATGAATAGAAATCTATCAAATGAAATGGGTTATTTAAAAAGGATTAGAAGTTACATCAATTTTTTTTTCTAGACGCGTGCACTGTTCCCTAGAAATAGGTTAAGAGTGGTTCTCAGGAGATGAAGTACCATAGTTGACAATAGGATGGTGTTTTAACCTCGGTTATAAAGGCTTAGTGCAGTGTTTCCTTTTAAAAGTAGCATCAGTATATCCTTCAGTTGAATGAACATGTAGAAATTCTCACAGATCTAGGCCGTTCTTGAACATGTTGTCCTTGACCTCCTGCTTAAGGAAGGAAAACTGCCTTCTACCTTCTTTGTAGTAAGCGTGGCTAGTGAAAGGTGACCAAGTCATCATCTGCATAGGTTTCTGTGTAAACTGACCCATGTGCCTTTCACACACACACAAAAAATATAGCTTCAGCTAGAAAATACCAAATAATACCTGTGTATAGTCATTGTGTTCAATTAACAGCCCATCTGAATAACAAGCCGATAAACACTTTAAAAATATGTATGTAGTAGAGAGCATCAGATTTTCCTCACTACTAAATCTCAGCAGGTAATACAGATTGGTTCCTATGTTAAGGGTGTCTTGAAATGTTCTCCTCTTCTGTACCGTATTTCATAGAGAAAACAGGCATCAAATACTGATGGATAAATGGTGGTCACCTTATTGGCTGTAATACCAGGTCAGGCAATTGCCAATGATTTCAGGTTCCTGGAAATGTTATAACAGAAAGTGGGGATTAAATCTTGCAAGTCTTATGCCACTTTGTATGTCTGCTTTGACTTGGGAAGATGAAATAGGAGAGAAGATAGAGGAAGAGATGTGACCCACCCAGGACTCATTGTTCAACAGGCTCAAAGGACAGGCTGAGTGCTGTATGTGAGTTTGCGTGTGCATTCTACACGAGTGTGAATGATATTTCGTGAAATATACTGATCAAAAGTTCTGATGGAATCACTCAGTTCCTCAAAGGATGAGCAAGTTAGTACAAAGGAACAGAGATTATTTTTAGAACACAAATTTCCTCCTTGAATTAGTAGAGGTCCCTGAATCCCACATCCTTGCAAGCTATTAGAAATGCAGAATGTAAAGGTTGCTCTAGACTCAGTGAATTTCCTGGCCCCCAGAGGATTCTGTCTCTCCTCTCCTCTCCTCTTCTCTCCTCTCCTCTCCTCTCCTCTCCTCTCCTCTCTTTTCCTATCCTGAGTTCATTAAATGCATAAACTAAAGGAACTCTTCTCTAGTGCAGGTGTTAGCATAAATTTTCTTTGTAAATAGTTAGATATGAGTGTCAAAGAATTATTACCTATGGTTGGAGTTCATGAGCTTCTGTTAGCTAAATGACAGGTAGTGTGTTGGCAGGCATCCACATGTATGAAGGTCATCCTGAGGACTCAGATTTATAAAACTGCCATTCAGAACACTTGTCTGTAAGGTGCACAGTCAGTGCTCTGTCCAAGATAATGTTTGTAAAAGATTTCTGCTCACATTTTTTTAAAAGCTGTAACAGACAATGGGAAAAAAAAGGATAAAAGTAAATCCTAAGTTCACTGTACCCCAACTTCCTGTCACACATGTTACTGCATAGAGCTGGCAGTGGGGTTGGTAATGCCAAACAGAAGCTTCACATACACAAAACCAAAACAAAATATAATTAAAAATGACACTAATAAGAATACCTGACAGATATGAGTATGTTAAAAAGAAGCTAGTTTGGGGGATAGCAGTTAAAAACACTTGTTGTTTGCAGAGGCCTGGGGTTTAGTTTCCAGCACCTGTACAGATGGTTGTGAGCAACCTTCTACAAACTCTAGTTCCAAAAGATCCAATGGTCTTTTCTTACCTCCTTGAGCACCAGGCACCTACATGGTGCACATAGAAACACATAAGCAAAACGTGTTCAAAGGTAAAATAAATGAATCTAATATAAGAGCACATACATATTCCATGTATATGAAAAATATGAATCTTGGCTTCATCAGATTGGCTTTTAAACACGTCTTTGGGGGCATTTTCTTATTACCAATTGGTGCAGGAGGGAATGGCCTGTATAAGAGTAGCTGAACAAGCCTGAGAGCAAACCAGGAAGCAGCTTCCGCTTCAGTTACTGCCTCCAGGTCTGCCTGAAGCTCTTGATGATAAACTGTTACCTAGAAGCCTGATAAACCCTTTCCCCCTCACGTTGCTTTGGGTCAAAGTGGATTACTACAACAGAGGAGCAACCAGAACAACCGGTGTAGCCCTTCCGTCAAATGCCTGCACAGTGGAGCTGATAACAGCCTTGTTCTCCTGTGAGGATCTTTTTCTGACTGGAGCCCATGTGACTTGGTTTTTTTCTACAAAGGAATGTGTGTCGCATTTCATATTTATTACCTTGCCTTTAACTTTGAGAGGAATGTAGATAATGTTTAAGGATGTTTAATGTGGTTTTCTTTAAGGATATTTAGTGTGGTTTTATTTTTCTGTGACTTTATCTATCATTCTTAGATCTTTTAATAACAAACATATCTAACAATGAAACAAAAAATTGGATCTGATAGATGTCACCATTTTGAAGTACATATCCTGTCTCAGAATAAATGGCAGTGTGGCCCATTTTCTGTGCTCTGCATCCACCTCTGGTCATCATGCCTGTGTTTTGGAGACAGTGGTGACATTGATGAATCACTTTAATTTACTTGGCAAGCAACAGTTTTTTGAGCTTATCTGTAAGAGCTAGCTTGAGCTGCCCCTGCACATTTCAGGTATGTGTCTTGTCTGAAACATAGTAACTGACTGGATCCAATTAGGATAGATCCTTGAACCCCAAATACAGAGAAATATTTGGATTTTTTGTTTCTTTCATTTATTCCTGTTTTTAATAGAAAAATCAATACCCATGAGAATATGAAAATTGAATTATCTGATAAAATTGATTGTGCTGTAATTAGGCACATTTTTAATTAGTGTTTTTAGGCTTATTTTAAAATTAAGCTTACAGAGTCAAGCTGCAGGAGCCCTGTGGTCCAGACTGCGCCCAGATCTGAACGGATTTGGTAAAACAGCTCCCAGAACCCAAATCCCACGGGAGGGAGAGCTAGACCTTCAGAGGGGCAGACACGCCTGGGAAACCAGAGGAGACTACTCTTTGACCACAATTCTGACTCTAGAGGAAAACACTTAGTGCCATCAGGGCCCCCTGCACACAGGGACCAAGAAGTAGGGGCAGGCCCTTCTAGTTGCTGCACTCACGGAGATCTGAAGCCTGGGGAGAAACTTCAGGCCCAAGACCAGAGGTAAGACCAACTTTTCTGCTCCAAGTGACCTGCCTGGTGGACTCAGGACACATGCCCACAGGAACAGCTAAAAGCCATTGAACAGGAAAACTGCACACCTGAAAGCAGAACACTCTGTTCCCATAACTGGCTGAAAGAAAACAAGAAATCAGGTCTACAGCACTCCTGACACACAGGCCTAAAGGATGGTCAAGCCATTGTCAGAAACAGCAAGACAAAGTTAAGACCAGGGACAACCTGATGGCGAGAGGCAAACGCAGGAATCCAAGCAACAGAAACCAAGACTACATGGCATCATCGGAGCCCAATTCTCCCACCAAAGCAAACACTGAATATCTAAACACACCAGAAAAGCAAGATCTAGATTTAAAATCACATTTGTTCATGATGATGGAGAACTTAAGAAAGACATAAAGAACTCCCTTAGAGAGATGCAGGAAAACACAAGTAAACAAGTAGAAGCCCTTAGAGAGGAAACAAAAAAATCCCTGAAAGAATTATATGAAAACCACAATCAAACAGGTAAAGGAATTGAAAATGGAAATAGAAACAATAAAGAAAACACAAAGGGAAACAACCCTGGATATAGAAAACCAAAGGAAGAGACAAGGAGCCGTAGATACAAGCATCACCAACAGAATACAAGAGATAGAAGAGAGAATCTCAGGAGCAGAAGATTCCATAGAAATCATCAACACAACTGTCAAAGATAATGTAAAACAGAAAAAGCTACCGGCCCAAACATACAGGAAATACAGGACACAATGAGAAGATCAAACCTAAGTATAATAGGTATAGAAGAGAGTGAAAACTCCCAACTCAAAAGACCAGTAAATATCTTCAACAAAATCATAGAAGAAAACTTCCCTAACCTAAAGAAAGAGATGTCCATAAACATACAATAAGCCTACAGAACGCCAAATAGATTGGACAGAAAAGAAACTCCCTCTGTCACATAATAGTCAAAACACCAAATGCACAAAACAGAGAAAAAATATTAAAAGCAGTAAGGGAAAAAGGTCAAGTAACATATAAAGGCAGACCTATCAGAATCACACCAGACTTCTCACCAGAGACCATGAAAGCCAGAAGATCCTGAACAGATGTCATACAGACCCTAAGAGACCACAAATGCCAGCCCAGGTTACTGTATCCTGCAAAACTCTCAATTAACATAGATGGAGAAACCAAGATATTCCATGACAAAGACAAATTTACATAGTATCTTTCTACAAATCCAGCCCTACAAAGGACAATAAATGGTAAAACCGAACATAAGGAGGCAAGCTATACCCTAGAAAAAGGAAGAAACTAATCGCTTTGCAACAAAACAAAGAGAAGACAAGCAGACAAACATAATCTCACCTCCAAATACAAAGATAACAGGAAGCAACAATCACTATTCCTTAATATCTCTCAACATCGATGGACTCAGTTCCCCAATAAAAAGACACAGATTAACAAACTGGATATGTAATGAGGACCTAGCATTTTGGTGCCTACAGGAAACACACCTCAGAAACAAAGACAGATACTACCTCAGAATGAAAGGCTGGAAAACAACTTTCCAAGCAAATGGTCTGAAGAAGAAAGCTGGAGTAACCATTCTAATATCAAATAAAATCAATTTTCAACCAAAAGTCATAAAAAAAGATTACGAAGGACACTTCATATTCATCAAAGGAAAAATCAACCAAGATGAACTCTCAATCCTAAATATCTATGCTGCAAATACAAGGACACCTACACATATAAAAGAAACCTTATTAAATATCAAAGCACACATTGCACCTCACACAATAATAGTAGATTTCAACATCCCACTTTCATAAATGGACAGATCATGGAAACAGAAATTAAAGAGAGACATAGACAGATTAACAGAAGTTATGAACCCAATGGACTTAACAGATATTTACAGAACATTCTATCCTAAAACAAAAGGATATACCTTAATCTCACCACCTCATGATATTTTCTCAAAAACTAACCATATAATCGGGCACAAAACAGGCATCAACATGGACAGAAAGATAGAAATAATCCCATGCGTGCTATCAGACCACCACTGCCTAAAACTGGTCTTCAATAACAATAACGAAAGAACACCCCATATACATGGAAGTTGAACAATGCTCTACTCAATGATAACCTGGTCAAGGAAGAAGTAAAGAAAGAAATTAAAGACTTTTTAGAATTTAGTGAAAATAAAGGTACAACATACCCAAAATTATGGGACACAATGAAAGCTGTGATAAGAGGAAAACTCATAGCTCTGAGTGCCTGCAGAAAGAAACAGAAGAGAGCATGTATCAGCAGCTTGACAGTACACCTAAAAGCTCTAGAACAGAAAGAAGCAAATACACCCAGGAGGAGTAGAAGGCAAGAAATAATCAAACTCAGAGGTGAAATCAACCAAGTAGAAACAAAAAGGACTATACATGGAATCAACAGGAACTACACCTGGTTCTTTGAGAAAATCAGCAAGAGATAATCCCTTAGCCAGACTAACGAAAGTACACAGAGAGTGTGTCCAAATGAACAAAATCAGAAATGAAACGGGAGACATAACAACAGAATCAGAGGAAATTAAAAAAATCATCAGATCCTATTACAAAAGTCTATATTCAACAAAACTTGAAAATCTGCAGGAAATGGATAATTTCCTAGACAGATACCAGGTACGGAAGGTTAAATGAGGAACAGAAAAACGATTTAAAGAACCCCATAACTCCTAAAGAAATAGAAGCAGTCATTAAAAGTCTTCCACCCAAAAATAGCCCAGGTCCAGATGGGTTTAGTGCAGAATTCTATCAGACCTTCATAGAAGACTTCATACCAATACTATCCAAACTATTCCACAAAATTGAAACAGATGGAGTGCTACTGAATTCCTTCTATGAAGCCACAATTAGTCTTATTTCTAAACCACACAAAGACCCAACAAAGAAAGAGAACTTCAGACCAATTTCCATTATGAATATTGACGCAAAAATACTCAATAAAATTCTTGCAAACCATATCCAAGAACACATCAAAACAATCATCCATCATGATCAAGTAGGCTTAATCCCAGGTATGCAGGGATGCTTTAATATATGGAAAACCATCAACGTAATCCACTATTTAATTAAACTGAAAGATAAAAACCACATGATCATTTCATTAGATGGTGAGAAAGCATTTGACAAAATTCAACACCCCTTCATGATAAAAGTCTTGGAAAGAACAGGAATTCAAGGCCCATACCTAAACAAAGTAAAAGCCATATACAGCAAATCAGTAGCTAACATTAAACTAAATGGAGAGAAACTTGAAGCAATCCCACTAAAATCAGGGACTAGACAAGGCTGCCCACTCTCTCCCTACTTATTCAATATAGTTCTTGAAGTTCTAGCCAGAGCAATCAGACAACAAAAGGAGATCAAGGGGATACAGATTGGAAAAGAAGAGGTCAAAATATCGCTATTTGCAGATGATATGATAGTATATTTAAGTGATCCCAAAAGTTCCACCAGAGAACTACTAAACCTAATAAACACCTTCAGTAATGTGGCTGGGTATAAAATTAACTCAAATAAATCAGTAGCCTTCCTCTACACAAAAGAGAAACAAGCTGAGAAAGAAATTAGGGAAAGGACACCCTTCATTATAGTTCCAAATAATATAAAATACCTCAGTGTGACTTTAACCAAACAAGTGAAAGAAATGTATGATAAGAACTTCATGCCTCTAAAGAAAGAAATTGAAGAAGATCTCAGAAGTTGGAAATATCTCCCATGCTCATAGATTGGCAGGATTAATTTAGTAAAAATGGATATTTTACCAAAAGTGATCTACAGATTCAGTGCAATCCCCATTAAAATTCCAATCTAATTCTTCATAGAGTTAGACAGAACAATCTGCAAATTCATCTGGAATAACAAAAAACCCAGGATAGTGAAAACTATCCTCAACAATAAAAGGACTTCAGGATTCACTATCCCTGAACTCAAGCATTATTACAGAGAAATGGTGATAAAAAACTGTATGGTATTGATAAAGAGACAGAGAGGTAGACCAGTGGAATAGAATTGAAGACCCAGAAATGAACCCACACACCTATGGTCACTTGATTTTTGACAAAGGAGCCAAAACCATCTAATCGAAAAAAGATAGCATTTTCAGCAAATGGTGCTGGTTCAACTGGAGGTCAGCATGTAGCAGAATGCAGTTTGATCCATTCTTATCACCCTGTACAAAGATTAAGTCCAAGTGGATCAAGGACCTCCATATCAAACCAGATACACTCAAACTAATAGAAGAAAAAGTGGGGAAGCATCTCAAACACATGGGCACTGGAAAAAATTTCCTGAACAAAACACCAATGGCTTATGCTCTAAGATCAAGAATCGACAAATGGGATCTCATAAAACTGCAAAGCTTCTATAAGGCAAAGGACACTGTTGTTATGATAAAATGGCCACCAACAGATTGGGAAAAGATCTTTACCAATCCTACAACAGATAGAGGCCTTATATCCAAAATATACAAAGAACTCAAGAAGTTAGACCTCAAGGAGACAAATAACCCTATTAAAAATTGGAGTTCAGAGCTAAACAAAGAATTCACAGCTGAGGAGTGCCGAATGACTGAGAAACACCTAAAGAAATGTTCAACATGTTTAGTCATAAGGGAAATGCAAATCAAAACAACCCTGAGATTTCACCTCACACCAGTGAGAATGGCTAAGATCAAAAACTCAGGGAACAGCAAATGCTGGCGAGGATGTGGAGAAAGAGCAACACTCCTCCATTGTTGGTAGGATTGCAGACTGGCCCAACCATTCTGGAAATCAATCAGGAGGTTCCTCAGAAAATTGGACATTGCACTATCTGAGGACCCAGCTATACCTCTCTTGGGCATATACCGAAATGATGCTCCAACATATAACAAGGACACATGCTCCACTATGTTCATAGCAGCCTTATTTATAATAGCCAGAAGCTGGAAAGAACCCAGATGCCCTTCAACAGAGGAATGATTACAGAAATATGGTACATCTACACAATGGAATATTACTCAGCTATCAAAAACAATGACTTTGTGAAATTCAAAGGCAAATGAATGTAACTGGAAAATATCGTCTTGAGTGAGGTAACCCTATCACAGAAATGACATGGTATGCACTCATTGATAAATGGCTATTAGCCCAAATGCTCGAATTTCCCTAGATGCACAGAACACATGAAACTCAGGAAGGATGACCAAAATGTCTATGCTTCACTCTTTCTTTAAAATGGGAACAAGAATACCCTTGTGAGGGAATAGGTAGGCAAAGTTTAGAACAAAGGTTGAAGGAACACCCATTCAGAGCCTGCCCCACATGTGGCCCATACATATACAGCCACCAAACTAGATAAGATGGATGAAGCGAAGAAGTACAGGCTGGATGTAGCTCTCTCCTGAGAGACCCAGTCAGAATATGGGAAATACATATGCCAATGCCAGCAGCAAACCACTGAAATGAGATCAGTAGGAATGAGATCTGAAGGAATCAGAGAAAGGACTGAAAGAGCTGAAGAGGTTTGAGACCCAATATGAACAGCAATGCCAACCAACCAGAGCTTCCAGGGACTAAGCCACTACCCAAAGGCTATACATGGACTGACTCTGGGCTCCAACTGCATAGGTAACAATGAATAGCCTAGTAGGGCACCAGTGGAAGGGGAAGCCCTTGGTCCTGCCAAGACCGAACCCCCAGTGTATGGGATTCTTGGGAGGAGGTCGGTAATGGGGGAAGGATGGGGAGGGGAACACCCACATAGAAGGGTAGAGGGAGTGATTAGGGGGATGTTGGCCTGGAAACCAGGAAAGAGAATAATATTTGAAATGTAAATAAGAAATACCCAATTTAATAAAGATGGAAAAAAATGAAAGATAATTCTAAAAAAAATTAAGGTTACAGGAATAGGAATTGATTTTGACAAAAACAATGCTATATGCCAGGTTTCAGAATCAAGGATTCTTTGGTTTGGCAATAGCAAATTATTGACCAGTGACTGATTTGAATAGTTTAGGCTTTAGATAGAGGACAAAAAGTAAAATATATAAATTTCCAACATATTGTTTAATTCTCATGAAAATATAGTCAATGTTGTATAACCTCAAAATTGCCATGGAGGTGGAATAACCACACATAATGTGGTTGTAGTTCCTTGAACTTGTGGAAAATCCATCCCCTTGGTGTGCTCAGAACTAATGCTATGGTAAGGTGGAGGAGATAGCTGTCCATGAGCATGTGGCATTGTTACAGCATCTTTTGTAGTCAGCATGTTTATAAAGAACCTCGCCTATGCTGAAATTCCCAGGCAGGCACTGTGTTAGGAAGTGCACTCTACCGTGAAAGCAGCACTGCCATCCACCAGACACTTCTCTGTCATTTCGGGAGTGCAGAACACATCTAATCAACTAAGACAATACCTAATATGTGTTGTTTAAGTCTTCATGGGGTAGCTGCTTATCATTTTCCCTACAACAGGCTCTTATAGAGGGAAGAGGGATACATGTGAAAGTCTTGGTTATTTGAACTGAGCTAGTAAAGAGCAAGAATGAACAGGCAAAGGAAAGACATTGACTGTGTTACAGATAAAGCTCGACTGATCTCACACAGTGACATGGAAAGAAGTGAAAACAGCTGGACATGACAATTCCTTTCTGAAGAAAAGCTGCACCAGAGCCCAAGCCAGGCTGGCGAGCACACTGTGTCCAAGATGATGTACATCTTTTGTCCCTGATTTAGTGGCAACATGTTTCATGCCATTGATGGAGCTTGACTTTTATAATCTTATGATTAGTAATCAGTCCAAAAATGGTGGGTTTAGGAAATCCTTGTGTGTGTGAACAGTGTTCCTTACTGTACTGTGTGTGTGTGTGTTTGTGCAAACCAGTGTAAAATGTGTGTGTGTGCACAACTAGGGTCAATTTAAATTAAATTGACACTTCCAACACCGACATCTAACCCAATCCCATCCTGCAGATGTAATCAGAGAACAGGTTACAAATGGTGGGTTTACCTGTGTGTGTGTGTGTGTGTGTGTGTTCATAGGTGTTTGTGTTTTCCTCGTATGTGTGCTGTATTTATTTTATTTTCTCAAGTATTTAATAATAAAAACAAATACATGGGCTATAAATACACCACAAAATAAGAAGAGATGTTTGGTAGAGTTTTGTGGGAAATAGTTATTGTATTTACACAAGAAAATATAAATATATTTTAATAAGGTAAATACATAAACTAAAACTCAGAAGTGGCTTGGTTTTTCCTTGTAATATTCTGGTAATAGCTCAAGTGATTCTCTCCTTCAGAACAAGGCTACTTTGGATCAACAGAGCAAGGTTCTCAGACTGATGGAACAAAGTGTGTTTTTGTTTTATTTGGGGTGTTTACATGGGTGGAAAAGCTTATGAGTAATAATTTTGAATTAGCAGAGAAAAACTTGGAGAAACTTTAGCAGTCTCTTTTCTCAAAGGAATCCATTCTTGCCAGTGTGTGTATGCTTGCATATTTGCTAGCTAGCATTGGCTGCTGTATTCCTGTATCCTGGACAGGATTGGTCACACATCTGACTTACAGAAGCAAAGACACCAGACACCAGTGTGTACTCAAGAGCGTCCCCTCCCCTCTGCCTCTGTGTGTGTGTGTGTGTGTCTCTTTCTGTGTGTCTCTGTCTGTCTGTGTGTCTCTGTCATTCTATGTGTCTGTCTCCCCCCTCTGTATGTCTGTTTCTGTCTATCTCTCTCCTTTTATTTTGTTGTTTAAAGCATAGTCTAAACATTGTCTTTGGAACCTCAGCCTTGGCTTTTGCTGTCAAGTTAAGTGAACCATTCTATGTGAGAGGTCCCTGAAGTGTTCTTCTGCCCAGAAGAGGGTGGACTAGTTCTTATTTGCTGTAAACTCTTGTGGGACCAGGGAGTCCTGAGGCTGGAAGGAACAAGCCTGGAGCAAGCATGTGGTCCAGGCCTGTCTGAGATTGGCAGGAGTAGGATCACTCTTTCCTTGTCATGGACCCGCTTGGTATAGTGCATGTAGCCCTGTGACCTTAACCCTTGTTGCACCAGAGGAGGCCACGTAGCCAGTAGGCAGGCTAAACTTCCTTTCGTCTTATAAAGTCATGTCCAGCAGCACCTGGAATTCCTCCTCGTACAGATGAGGCATCCCAGCATCCTGGCCCTTGCCAATGTTGTACAGCCACCGACACCCTGATAGCCCTTAGTCAACGTTCAAGTGATTAAATAGACTCTGTACCCCCAGCCCCTGTCCCCTCCTCTCCCCCAAACACACACATTAAACTGAACCAGTGCTCCAAAGCTGACCTTTAGTGTGTATTCTTTACCAGTACACTCAGTGATGACCAAGACTGCACATACCATGGCAGGCTAAGCTTCCCTTCCTCTAGTCTAGGCCTGTGTGCAATAGGCCTGGTTACCCTCAGGGGGAGAAGCAGACACCGGCCATCAAACACCCACTCTGTGTACATTTTCCCCTCATAGGCTGGAATTCACTCTGAAGGAAGTGCTTCTGCCTTGGGTTCTTTAAGTAGGTATTTCCTGACAGCTGCAAGGCCTTGCTGTCATTGTTACTGTTGGCAGCCTCTTCCTGTCTAAACTCTTAATTTAAACAACTCCATCTTCCCTTAATCTCTAACAAACATTTCCTCTTAATGTGTGGTGTATTATGCCCCATGTTTTTATGTTTTTATTACTGTAATAAATACTTGAGGAAATAAAATTATAAATACACACACACACACACACACACACACACACACACACACACACACACACACAAGCAAACCCACTGTTCATTACCTGTTCCGATTACATCTGCAGGCTGGGATTGGGTTAGATGTTGGTGTTGACAGTGTCCGATTTAATTTAAGTTGACATAGTTATAGTTTATTTAACAAAGTAGTTGACCCCTCTGTTGTCTCACTCATCTGATTTTTCTTTAGGGGCAAGTTCCCTGCCATTGAGCCATTGCTGATCGGGGCAAGGGTAGCTGGGCTGAAAGCACAGGTCACAGGAATTGTATAAACTGAATCCATGACCTATGAAGTGACTATGAAGTCTTGTCCAAACAGTCTAAGCTGGGAGGGAATGCTGTTGATGGCAGTGTCTGGATAACTTATGCAAGCTGTGTGTCACACGCTTGTCTTAGTGATGGAATTAATGTGCTAATGGCGGCAATGCTAAGTGACTCCAGCTTTATTTAATGAGGTTTGGTGATCAGGAGCATGAATGGGCAGCCCCTGGTGAGAATACGCAGGCTCCTGGAGACTGGGGCTCCAGAAAGACACCAAGAGATGGGATGTTCCTCTGGCTTTCTGTTCCTACTGGGGTCCTCATTAGCATGTTAAAAGAGAGATCTGAACAAAAGCCTTGACATTTAAAATGGCCTTTGATCCTTTGCAATCTTATATGCCCTGTAATTAAATTTCCTTTCTTGTCTTTCACCTGATAATTAATGCCAGTGCATTTTAACTTTCTCATTGGAGTTCATAGGAGTCACCCACGTGGTTCAGAGGGTGAGTCATTTCCACAGCTTTGATTGTGTTTTAAACACTAGCTTGGGCTTGGCTAGATGTAGGTGCTATGAAAATTTGGGTTTGCACATGGTTTTCAAGTGTAATCATGAAATAAGAGTAACAGACTGCACATCTAGCCACACCTAGTTTATAGTGTTATTTTTGACTATTTAGTTTTCTAAGTGCTTTATTGAGTAAATACTCAAGAGTACTTACCACATTATTTTCTTAAAAATTCTTTTTCTTGTTATCCATTTATTTATTTCTTATTCACGTATATCTTTCTTGTTATAACTTTCAACACTGGGACACTTAAGAAAAGATACTTTTCATATTTACTTTTACTTAAAATTTCTTATTGAGTTAATTCCACTTCCTATGTCCAGATTCCATGAATCCTTGTCCAGTTTCTCTACCTATCACACATTATTGCATTCAGGATACTGATATGATTACTTTGGTGTATCAAATGTTGCAATGGTGCTTCCTATTCTTTCATGTGCTCTTCTAGGAGTGTGCTTCGCTCTACACCGTTGCTCACACAATAGACTTCTGCCCTTGCCATTGAAGTATAAGTAATGTTGAACCCCTGTCCCACCCAGGTCTCCTCCTTGTTCCTTATATGACTCTGCTCACTTCTCCTTTGTGTCTATCCCCTCTAAACCCATGTTTTCACTGACCCCTTCATTTCTAAAATTGTACTGTTAATCTGTATGTGACCTTTGACTTTGCATTCCCTGTGTGTTACAAATAATATGCTTTTTTTAAAAAATAGATTTTTGAGTAAAAGACAGTGTAATGATGACAACTTCATGAGCAGCAGTTGAAGATAAAGTAGTACTTTTTCGTATTTTAGCATGTATGGAGATGAGTATTCTTTATTATTTGTATTAATTAAATCAACCCAGACCTAATCAAGTGGTTAAGGTTACAGAAAATTACAAACAGGAAGTGTATGTGTCAAAAATATGGACAGCATTAATTTTTTCATGGATGCTTATCTAGACCTTTGGTGTACAACTTACATTGGCTTGTTTATTTACTTACTTGTTTATTTATTTTTATGCCTGACAGAGTTTCTCAGCCCTGGCTGTCCTGGACTCACTTTTTAGACTATGCTTGCCATGAACTCACAGCGATCTACCCATCTCTGCCTCCTGAGTACTGGGATCAAAGGTGTGCCCCAAGCCCAGTTCGGGTTGTAATATGTAAAGAGGAAAATATAGACGGAGGATCACAGAGCCTAGAAATTTACTTTATCTTGAGCCTGTGCTCTCACCTTGATAGACCAACTAATTCAGTTATTTCAGAGAAATGACTTTCAGTCTACACGAAAAGAGAAAACAAAACAAAACAAATTTTACTATTTAGTTGAGTACTGCCTGTGTTTCAAATTCCAGTCAAGTAGGCACAGTCGCCCACTGACACGAAGCAGCCCGAGCAATTCCCTTAGAGGTTTATGGAGCTGGCTGAGCCTCTTTAGTGCTGAGGAGAGTTTCAGAATTAGCCATTTTATGAAACACTGTGGGGGGCTTTATTGAAGATCTTTAACTTAGGCTTACTTATGAGGGCTAAGAGAAAAGTAGGTACTCAGAAGAACGTAAAGTCTAGTGGGAATTTGTTATGTGCTCCTCAAAGAGCCCAGCTCTCCTAGTCATGTATAAGGTTTGGGTATCGTTTGAGGGTTATATCTTATCACTGCCTGGGACCTAAGGAGTACCTCTACCAGGTGATTTCAATTCACAGGATAGAAATATAACCCACAGGGATAAGGAAGCTAAGATATGTTTCCTATACACAGGTTATTTGAGACTTCAGACAACATCTGAGAAAAGGATTGAGACTACGAAAGGTCATGTACATTCAGGCCTTATGCCTGGGCCACTTCTGTTTTAACACAAAATAGCCGTCCATGTAAAGAATACTAATTCTTTGCCAGGAGCCTTAATAGAAAATGTTGTTAACTATGTTGGATTTCTGGATCTCAGCTGGTGCAGGACACCAGTCAGACTCCGGGTGACAGTTTCCTGTCTTTCTGTCTTGCCTCAGTTTGACACATGATTTAAAGAAGCTTTCTCAGTTGACGTCCCAAACTGCAACATTTTGTTTATGTGGCTTTTCGTCTCATTTGTCCTAGGAGGAAGGAAATAAACAAAACCAATATTCTCTCCAGTTAGACCTTTATAAGATAACAAGATTAGAGGATGTCTGGTCTGTCTTTGTATCCTCAGGGTGTATCTGGAAAAATCATGCTCTGACATGCCTCTTTACTTACGGTGAGTGAGAGACTGAGGCATTATTTGTAATATTGCTCCTTATCTTACCAACCCTTCAGGGCAGTTACTACTTCATTCATTGATAATGGAAAGGATGGATTTTTTTCTTTTTTGAGTAGCTGCATCATTCACTTATTGCTGGTAGGAGATTTTATATTAAGCTGAATATAGAGTTCATTTGATGAAGTTGGTCTTACAGTCAGAGGGTCAACATTTTTCGAAGACTAGAAAAAGAAGATCCCTGAGGTTGACCTATTATGATGGATCACTGTTGTGGTTTGTGTACTTTCTCTGTTGTACCTTTCTATTCTTAGGGCTGTTGTGGGATTGCTTTAAAGACATATCCTAAAGGCAGTTCTTTGTGTAGCATTTCCCAGAGAGCTACATTGTACAGTGACAGTGGCTGAACCTGGAGCTCTGGCTCTGCTGAAACTGAGTTTTGTGGCAGGAATTCTTTTAGATCATTTTTTTCTTTATAATGTGCTCAAGTTTGCTATTTGTGGTATATAATATATGATATATCTATACCTATACCTGTGTGTGTGTGTGTGTGTGTGTGTGTGTGTGTGTGTGTATCTTAGGAGCCCAGGCTGGCCAGAAACTCACTTTGTAGCCCCAGTTGTCCTTGAACTCTGTAATCCTCCTGCTTTCAGCCCCCAAGTTCTGGATTTTAAATCTGAGCTGCCATACTCAGCTACCATTTGTTCTTCTTGCCCATTGTAACATGTTTTCCTGCCTTTCGTACCTATTGTATTAAATACTATGAGGAAATACTTTAAATAGCATACATACTATATAATATGTTTTATTTTATTCTTGATTTAAGGTTTGTTTTATTCAGGAAAAGTTGTTTGCCTTTTTTCCTAGTTGCTTGTAATGATTGAATTGCCATAGACATTTGCAGATAGCTTTTTGAGCTATGGTCGCCATGCATGTAAATTTCCAACTGTAAGAGAAGCTTGAGGGACTCTTCTCAACTTGGTCCACTGTATTCTGCTTTGACTCATCTAAAATGAGACGTTGACAGAGGTCATGTAACCGGACTCATACCATCCATCTAGTAAGGGGTAAGACTAGTGTTTGGTCTTACAGAGTGAGACTCTGAAGCTATACAGCCAGCTAATTGTGAGCTCTTGCCCTCTTCTTCTGTTGTAGAACTTGCTCACCATGAAAATGACAAGCCCTTGTCTGTCCTTTATGCTGTCGCTTTCTCTTACTTCTGTCTTTCCTAAACCCTGTGAAATTGATATTTTTGATAAAAACATCTGTGACTTCAATAGTAGGTAAGAGTTTGTCACACACAGTTAGGTGCTTCTGTCATCAACCTTTAAACTTTATTTTTCACTTCTTGAATTCAGGAGATAAATTTGTGTCTTGCTTTAACCTACGTCATGACTATGGACATACCAGTTCTTGGCCTTGGCTTTGAAATACCTCCCGGTTTCTACTTTCAATTTCTTGGTCCCCTGAGCTGACCCAGAATGTGGTTCAGCACTTGGAGTTCACGAGCAGGCAAGTAGCTTAGTTATCTGTCAGTCATCTCCATCTCAGTTCTAAAATCAGGGATGACAGTGGAAACGTTTTGGATTCCAGCCTTGGGTAATGCGTCAGGAGAATGAGAGAGGATGGGGAACTCATAGGCCAGGTGAGCTGGAGACCTGACTAGGAGGAGGAGATGATGAACGTCCTGCATTTGGAATTAGAAAAAGGCAAACTCACCTTTGGGTTCTGTATGGAGCTGCATAGGGTGGGGAGTCTTCAGAGGGAGACAGGCAGAGAGAGACAAAGAGGAGGAGGGGAGGGTAGAGAACAGAAGGGGAGAGGAGAGGAGGGGAGAGGAGAAGAGGGGAAGGGAGGGAATGTTTCTATATCTTAAAATAAGTTTGTCACTGAAGAAAAGGTAGGTGGAGTTCAAGATTGATTGTAAGGAGGAATCTACCTTCAGGCTTCATAATGTGTGGCTAGCTATCTAAGGATGCATCATAATGTGTGGCTAGCTATCTAAGGATGCATCATAATGTGTGGCTAGCTGTCTAAGGAGTGCATCAACAGAAGGAGTGCATCAACAGAAACACCAGCCACATGAACTCATCCCAGGTCTGTGCTACTTCAAGTCTTCAAGTGTGGGGATTTTTAGTTGTTTGTTTTTGTTAGGTAGGGATGTCTGAATATCTACTGACATCCAGTGCTGGCTTTGTCCTCATGACATATGCCTGAGTTATCTGGACCTGCAGAAAAGTGAGAGTCTGGTATCTCTCTGTGGAATATCGAGTGTTAAAAGAAGAATATTAATTTTAAGTTTGGAAGACCAACTTTGTAAGAGCAATATGGTTTGGAGAATTCAGAGCATTTAGAAAGTATCATATGGATACATCCATCAAGTTTGGAGAGCTTTTCCCTACCCTGACGTACTCAGACCATGTCACCAGATCTTTTTCGCAGCCTGTGACTGAACATGGGGTCCAGGGGCCTGGCCATTTCTGCTGGTGTTTGATGTGGATGGATTGTCTTCTTCAGATTTCTGTGACTCTGAAGCCTGCACTGATGTCCTGCTCAGGATGTGACCACCTTCTCTATGATGTCTCACCTGCTGTATGGGCTTAAGGCTTCCCTACACAGCTCTGTCTGTTCCCTATGTACCTTGTGCAGTGTTACTCAATCATAAGTCATTCTTTTCTCCTGTCCTGGCATCTGCTTCTTGCAGGGCCCAGCATTGTCCAACTGAGAGAACTCATCGGACAGAGGCCTTTTCCAGCTCCATATTATGATCCACATTGGATCCACTCATTCCACCTTTTGAGAAGATCAAATGAGGATCACAGCCTGAGATAGGTGGGAAAGGCACCTATTAAGACACTGATTTCATTATTTAGAAAATCTGATTCATCTCTGAATTCATGTTATAGCCATTTCCTACTGTTTGCGTCTACGTGTAGACATTTGACATTTCTAAATTAGTACAAAGGTATAGAGATGCCACAGTGACCAGTAAGAGGCTGTATTTAAATTGTGCTACTGGAAACATGTATGCTTTCTGAGGAGGCAACTGCAACACTGGAGATGATTAAAGAGAAAGGCACTGAAAATTCTTCTCTATAACATACATTGAATTTGGGAAAATAATACATAATCCATTCTTTCCATGTACACCATAGTAATATGAGCAATGTCCTCAGATCTTGGAAAATTAGCACCTAACAGCAGTGTAAATGATAATCTACTTTCACATATGGGTCCTATTATGTTATATATCTGTTTAATGTAGAGTCATTCTAGAAACAATTAAAATGTACTGAAAATTTCTTAGTGATTTTGAATATTTGCAATAGAGCTAATCATCTTTTCTATTTAATATGTTTCCAGGATTTGTAATGAAAGTGAATTCTTTGAAGATTTCAAGTTAGAATGTTAGAAAACATGATACAAGCCAATCTGTGATTTCCATTCTTACTGTGTTTCCAAAGCAAGTAAAGCTAGAACAAGGATATCTGCCCAAAGACTGTTTCAAAATCATCTTCTCTGAGCCCTTATCACCTGCCACCTATTACAATAGTTCTTTAGGAAAATGACCACAGGAGGATAAGAATCCAACTAGTTGGGGTCTTTGTTTTCATTTTACACGGGATTTGCGATGTTAGATAGACTAGATAGTATAAGAAATACTGCGGCTCATCTTAAGGAGTGTTGAGTGGCAGTGTCTGGCTTTAGTCCAGCCATAGCTCATTTGTGAAGTGCAAACTACCTCGCTCACAGTGTTCCTGAACCCTTATGCTCACCAGGTCACTGCGTCTTTCTATCTGTCACCTTCCTATCATCACCTTCCTTTGCTGTGCATCGTGGCTTCAGTTGTCACCTGCTGCCTTTGTAGAACAGATGCAGCCTGGGGGTGCTGAGGGGCAGGGTACCAGGTAAGAGATTCTTGCATTTGCAAGGGTTTGCTCACCAGTGACAGAGGTCCTCATCGCTATCCGAAATGACAGCCCTGACTCTGCAGTGTCACTGCTAACAATGCCCTGGCTCCCTGTGTCCGGGAGTGAAGGACTCTGGAGCTGAACAGCCACGTTAGGTTCCTGTCCTGGTTCCCTGTGGCCCCTTTGCCTTAGGGCTTAAGTTTCAGGCCAGGGATCCTTGACAGAAGACAACCAGGGCACTGTCTTCATCCCTCGCATCTGGGGCACTGGCCTGGAACTAAAATGTGCCCCTCAATTTTCCTCTTCTCCTTGGAGACTTCCTTTCCCTGAAGCTCTTTGTCCTGATGGAAAACACCCACTAGCCCTAGAAACAGGAGTGCCAACAAGAATAAATGTGATTACTCCTAATGTAGGATCCATACCTCATTTAATATTTTTGTTTGTAAGAACTAATAATGAGCACTTAAATTTTATAATCACAAATCTGTAGAAATTTATAAGGATCTACAGAAATCAAATAATAATAATTATTGGAGCGAAAATATACAGTTTAGCAAGAAGCAAGACTGGCTTCAGTGTGGTTTTTGTAAAATAGAAATAAATAAATAAACAAATACATAAATAAATCACCAGAGTGCAAAAAGCCCAATCTTTCCTTGCAGGCTTATCAATCATTTATGTGCTTCTTATCAAATGGTTTAGAAAGCCAGGGTGATCTTGTTGGTCGGGGTGGTTTCATATTCTCCAAGAATGGCAGCTTCTTGGCACTGAGGAACGAGAAGCAGCAAGAGCATACAGGGATTGCTACATATTAAGGGCTGGTAAAATAAGGCATTATTAATTGAAAACAAAAGCCTGTTTGAGATTTGTAACTGGGGAAATGAGGAAAGGAAACTTCTAAGTTCCAGGTTAGAACCTTTTCTCCCCCATTTCCTATTTTTAAAATTACAACTTGGTGATCTGTTAAGGAAAAGCCGTGTGGTCGAGAGCCAAGCAAGTGTCTTCTGTAGGGAAGGCTGATTCTCTTTAAGTTAATGCACTTAGTTTTCCTGTTTTTAGTACAAAGAAAAGATGTTTCTTCTCCAGTGACAACAATGGTAGTTGTGTGTTTTTATTTTATTTTTTAAATGAACAATATGGGAATTTGTAGGTAACGTGTAGTCACATGTGTTTTTAAACAGAATGACCTTCCTGACTTATCAAATACACAAATATTTAGTATATTTGGTATTCTAACATGTTAGAAGCTGTGCACGTGTATCTTTGTGTGAATGTGCATTTAATGTGAATATTTATTTTTGATTTTTATCTTTGTTCACATTTTTAAAGGGTTTTTTAAAAATTTTACAGCAGTACAAAGAAAAATGTAATATATATTAACATATATAGTCATCTTGCAATTTGATTTGCCTTGCTTTGAGCTCTCAATGGAAGCCCACACCTCCTGTCCTTGCATGAAGATGCTAATGCTCTCTATGTGGTCAAAGTGTAGAGTAAGAGTGTTTATGCTTTAGGCTTAGGAGTAGCTACTCATCAGCTGTTCACATTAGGTGTTTTCATTCACTGGATGAAGACAGGGAGTGTTTATGTTTAGCTTCGTATTCATGTCTCACACAGATGTTTCTCTTACATTCCAAACATTACAGTAAAATGATTTTGAAAGTACTTGAGCTGGAGGTTAAGTTGCTATTTGAACAAAGGAACTGCTTCATTATGTGGTTTAAAAACCAATTTTATCTTGACTGTACAAACAATAGAGAACCTCATTACCTGAGTTCTTGGAAAAATTAAAATAAAATACAACAATAATTTGTAAAACAAACAAGAAAACCTTAAACCCTTTGGGGCATCTTTGGAAATATAAAGCTCAGAGCTTCTTAGAATTAGTATCAGCATGCCAATTCTAGACTGAAGTACACCGCATGAAGTTTTTTTTTTTTTTAATGAATTTCTCAAACTGTGACCAGGGTTGTTTAAATTGAAAACAATGACAGGTCCTTAATGATGATGAGTTCACTGAAAACCTTGCTTCACGTACCAGGGGCAGCTGACAAGCTCCAACATTTCCTTCCCTCAGAGCAGGCTTCCTGTAGGGTGTTTTCCAGAGCAATTTCTCAACTATTGTCTCACCGAGCACTGCTAGTTAATATTCAAAAGTTTTCTCCATCAAAATCGTACATCCTCCACCCTAGAGCTACAGTGACTGTTTGTGTATCAGAGTCCTCAGGAACAGAGGTTTAGGGTGACGTACTGGTAACGAGACCTGAGTTATTCCAGGTGTCGATAAGACAAGGAAAATGCTGTCAAAATACATTTTAAAAAAAACCGTAATTACTATAGCTAAAAAGTCAACCTTTCCTCTGAATCCATTGTGCTTTGTATGACATGACCTCTTTATCTTGTATAATAGGTGTGTGCAGGGGTGATATTCTGCTATGAACTCCAGGAGTGGCCTGTCAGCCATCAGGTAGTCAGAGGGCCTATTAATCACCACCTCCACTGGCTGGCTAAGGCTTTTCACACGTTTCCTTTAGATTACAGGAAGTTCTAATGAAGGAAAACTGAAGGAGCTCGAGGAAGTTGTCTTGCATTGTAAAAATGGGACTGAAGGGTCATTTTGTGCAAACTAGCTTGTCCTACTGTGAAGTAATATGACCGCCAATGTGTCCCAGGAAATAGGATGTCTAGAATTCCAATGCTGCCTTTAGCTTTTGTTCTTAAGCCTAGAGTCTTCCTATTGTGTGCCTGAAGCAAGCTCCCACCATGCACCGAATACCCAGCACACCTTGCCCTTCCTCTATCACCACTGAGAACAATAGGAATAGATAGCTTGCATAATATGGTGCTCATATTATTATAAGGAATATTTAGTTTTAGATGTGGTTTTTGTATGTGAGAGAGAAGTCTATGAAGACTGAAAGTCTCTGACGTCACCTTTTCACTTATTATGCCCATAGTTTTCTTGAAGAATATCATCTATAGAACACACTTTGGGGAGTTTTTCACACATTGGAAGACTGGGCTTGCGACTAATTAAGAAGTACACTTGACATCTCTGTAAATAACGCTGGTTTTAAAGGCTGCAACCAGGGACATTGATTATTCCTGTGACACTGACTCATGGGCTGTTCCTAAAACATCAACCTTCAGTGGAATCACATTAAGGCGAAAGGACTTCCACAGTTAGAAACGGAGACTGAACGCACTGCCAGTATTAGTACCAACTTGGTACTTTGTGTGGACAAATTTTCCTTTTAAATAAATTTTCTTTTATTCTTGGCTGTGGCTTATAATAATCTCAAAGTGTGAGTGGTAGCTGGTTTGATACCAGATTTAGAAGACCTATACTCTGTCTGTTCTGGTGTGGAGATGGAAAGCACACCCTGGTTGAATCAGCATGTTAACAAATTAACTGGTTGATTGATAAACAAATTTAGGTTAATCAAATAAATTGTAGACAGATTAGCAAGTCTGAGACAAGCTTTCCTTTTTCTCTTTGAGAACATCTTCCTATATATACTAGGCTTTCCTGGAACCCTTCTGTGAAACCCAGGCTGGTCTGAACTTGGAATCCTCTTATGTCAGCCTCCTTATCTGTGTCCAGCACAAAGTTATCAGGTGATGAGAATGAGTATATTAGTCATGTGAAAGCTCAAGTGGTACTTTAGTCTACAGGAGTATGGAAGAATGGGCATATGTCAAAGGGCTGTAGAACATTTATAGAAGAGGCTCAATGCACCCCACTGAACACCTGAGAAGTTCTAGTGTAGCCTGAGAATCTGGCAGTGACCTATTGTCTCTAGGAAAGGCAGTAACAAAGAGATTAGGAGCGACAGGCATTGCAGTTTGAAACTCCGTATCTTTGGGTCAGAACTCTGCAGAATGTTCTCAGATCTCCATGTACTAGAACCTAAGGGAGAGAGTCCCTTATCCTTCAATGACCCCCTAACTTCTGTTGGATAAGGCCATTGAAAAGAAGAAGTGCATGTAGGAACTCTATTTGTGATCACAATGCATGTATTTATTGACCTGTGCATTCAGAGACAGGATTCAATTCATAGCTCCTAAATTGCTTCATCCCACAAGCTTGTTGTTGCTAATATTAGAAGTCAACTGAAGATTCTGAAGGCCCAATTGATTTATGCGATTAATTGTAGGTGCCCAAATTTTAGTCCATTACACTTGTGTGTTATGATTGGTGACATTATTATTGCTTGTAGTTGCTAAGCTTATGGCTACTCCTATTCTCTCATCACATCTTCAACATACACTTTAGCTCTCAGGCACACAATTGTGTGTGTGTGTGTGTGTGTGTGTGTGTGTGTGTGTGTTGCTTCTCTAGTGGCCAGAGGACAATTTATGGAGTCAGTTCTCCCCTTCCACATATCTGTGGGTTCTGGGGATCAAACTCGGGTTGTCAGCAAGCACCAGTACCTCCTGAGCCATTTGCTAGCCCTAAGTATGATCTTTAATGCTGATCAATGTCAGTGTCAGGATTATAAACATATTAGAGTATTGATAGACTCCACTCTAATTAAAGTCATTCGTATTTCTTATTAATGAGTGAGAGGAAACTGCCCTCCAGCATCTGGGGTAGAAATAGCATATCATCTATTTGCAGAGCTAAAGAGCTATATTGATTTTGGAGCAATGAGGTACATGCAAATGTGTCAATAACTGTTACTAGTCGGGCAATTTTCCATCCGCCATCATTATCATTATCGTGATATAGGTGAGAACGTTCAGTATTAATCACTATCTTCTGATTGTGTCTTATATATTTACATCTGTGTACTGCTTTCGCCATATGCTGGCAAGTCATCTCTAATGCATATTTAGGGAATATACAGGTGTATGAACATCAGAAATGTTTATAAACTTATATACTAATTAATGCTTCCTGAATAAAACTGATTTCTTATTACCAAAGTCAGAGTGCATGACGAATCTGTCTCGATATTTATGTTTATTGTTGCTTTAAGCTGTGAATTAGCATTACCAGGCATGCATTTTCCTAGCAGGCAGGATACAGATGGCCGTCCTTTTAAATACCTTATCCTTTGTTATGTCAGAGGTAAGCCAGCCTTTGAGGACAACACTGTACTTGCTTTGACAGTCTACTTTGCTCTGTTCTACACTCAGGGTGCTTTGTTTTAGCTTTATTTGAAAGGAGGGAGTGATTGCTGATTTATTAGACACAGTAACAACAACAACAGCAACAACAACAACAACAACAGCAACCAACTTGGATCATTCTGACAGACAAATGGTTTATAAAAGCCTGTTCACAGACAGTGAGCACCAGGGAGCGAATGTTAAGTGCCTGGTTCTGTTCAAAAAAGGAGAGTTGCTTCTTTAGAAACCCCTGCACTCCGTGTGCCCCATTTGAGCAGTGGACAGGACAAGTGTAGTACTAAGAGGGTGTTGGACAAGAATCTTCTGAGGTAAATGTGAATGCTCTCAGCAGATAGTGAGAGGGTTGGAGAGAGGGCTCAGCGGTTAAGAGGCACACTGTCTGTTCTTCCAGAAGTCCTGAGTTCAATTCCCAGCAACCACAAACTGGCTTACCACCATCTGTAATGGGACTGTTGCCCTCTTCTGGTGTGTCTCGAGACAGCAACAGTATATTTACATAAAATAAATAAATACATTTTTTTTTCAGGTAGTCAAGGAAGGCTTTTATTGGGTTCAGGAAACACTCACATACAGAAAGCACACAGAGAAGAGACCCTCTGTAAAGTCCTAAGCCTTAGGCATGGCTCTTTTGACAAAGGCTAACTAGCCTAGACATGAGGGCTGCTGGTACTAACAGAGTACCACGCACAGCTTCTGTTAGAGTCCACAAACACTCCTAAAAAGAAGCTGCGGGAGAGTGTTACAGCCTGGGGCTGCTTACCTTTACGCAATCAACTACTTTTAGCCCCGAGCAGAGCCATTCCTTGCCCACCTCTGTGTTGGAACTAAGAGATAAAAACCTTGGGAATCTATTTACTTGGGAGATCCATTATCTTCCACCAACCCCAAAACTAAGAATGCAGATTGCATTAGGCAGCATCTTAGAGTCACAGACAAGCTTCCCCATCTTCCCATGACCACCTCTTTGATGTGCCCACCAACGTATTTAAACTTGCCTTGGTTTATGTCTTGTCTCAAGACACCCAACAAACAAAAATATTAAGTGTAGCTATAAACATAAAGTAATGTGATATAAACCTGAGTTATGAAAGTTACAATATTAAAAACCAGGAAACCAAGAACTGGGCTGAGGCTGAAGCTCGCTGGTCAATGCTTGCGCAGCACTGGTGCAGCCCTGGCTGAGTTGCTCAGCTCCACACTTGGAGGTAGCAGGACCTGAAACCATGACAGGACTGAAGGTATCTTTCCTGAAAGTTAGGGTAATTCCTACTACTGTTACTCAATAATGCTGCATTCAGCCAAAATTCTTTCTAAGACAGTGGTTAGAGAAACTCGAACATTTCTTTCTTTCTTTCCTTTTATCCTTTTAAAGATGTATTTATTTTATGTTTATGTTTGTAGCTGTCTTCAGACACACCAGAAGAGGGCATCAGATCCCATTATAGATGATTGCGAGCCACCATGTGGTTGCTGGGATTTGAACTCAGGACCTCTGGAAGAGCAGTCAGTGCTCTTAACCACTGAGTCATCTCTCCAGCTGGGCATTTCTATTAATGTACAACATTAATGTATTAATAAACAAATCACTAAATAAATCACCTGGATGGTTATCAACAATTATCTCTGTGGTAGATAAAATGAACATATATATTTGCATCACAAGATCATTACAATGAAAGCAGAATGTTCATGATTTTTAAAACATTTTTAAAAGAAATATTCTATTTTTTTTTTTGATATTTGTAGAAGAATTTTAATCCAGCAACATGGCTGCTCTGTCAGGGATTTCATCCAAAATACCTTCTAGGTCTATATAATCTGGCTGGAATGCAGACATACCATGGATTACAATAAGATCTGGCTGGAATACAGATATACTCTTTTTTTTTTTGTTTTGTTTTTTTTTATCTCACTTTCTTTTTTTTTTTTTTTTTTATTAGCTTGAATATTTCTTATATACATTTTAGGAGTGTTATTCCTTTCCCGGTTTCGGGCAACACATCCCCTCCCCTCCCTTCCTTATGGGTGTTCCCCCCACCCTCCCCTATTGCCGCCTCCCCCAACTGTCTAGTTCACTGGGGTTCAGTCTTAGCAGGACCCAGGGCTTCCCCTTCCACTGGTGCTCTTACTAGGATATTCATTGTTACCTATGAGGTCAGAGTCCAGGTCAGTCCATGCATAGTCTTTAGGTAGTGAAGTTTGGTTGTTTCAAGAATAAGTTGTACATATGGGGTCTCGATTTCTTCAAGCTCTTCCAGTTCTTTTCTCTGTTGCTGGGGTCCTATTTCAGTTCAGTGGTTTGCTGCTGATATTCGCCCCCTCTCAGGAGGAGCGATCTACACTTCTGCACTTCTTTTGCTTCATCCATCTTATTCAATTGGGTGGCTGTATATATGGGCCATGTGGGGTAGGCTCTGAATAGGTGTCCTTAGTCTCTGTTTAATCTTTGCCTCTCTTCCTGCCAAGGGTATTCTTGTTCCCCTTACCCAAAGAGAGGGTAGAAGCATTCACATTTTGATCATCAAGTCTTGAGTTTCATTGTTCAGGCATCTAGGGTAATTCAGGCATTTGGGCTAATAGCCACTTATCAATAGTGCATACCATGTATGTCTTTCTGTGATTGGGTTAGCTCACTCAGGATGATATTTTCCAGTTCAACCATTTGCCTCTGAATTTCATAAAGTGATTTGTTTTTGATAGCTGAGTAATATTCCGTTGTGTAGATGTACCACATTTTCTGTATCCATTCCTCTGTTGAAGGGCATCTGGGTTCTTTCCAGCTTCTGGCTATTATAAATAAGGCTACGATGAACATAGTGGAGCACGTGTCTTTTTATATGTTGGGGCA